>NW_027664275.1:0-55806 GCF_963264785.1 Psittacula echo
CCATCCCCATCCCACTCCCATCCCCCATCCCATCCCCATCCCCACCCCACCCCCCACCCATCCCCACCCCACCATCCATCCCCATCCCCATCCCCATCCCCATCCCCCATCCCATCCCCATCCCCATCCCCATCCCCCTCCCCATCCCCATCCCATCCCCATCCCCATCCCATCCCCATCCCCATCCCATCCCCATCCCATCCCCCATCCCATCCCCATCCCCATCCCCATCCCCATCCCATCCCCCCCATCCCCATCCCCATCCCATCCCCATCCCCATCCCCATCCCATCCCCATCCCATCCCCATCCCCATCCCATCCCCCGTCCCATCCATCCCATCCCCATCCCCATCCCATCCCCATCCCATCCCCATCCCCATCCCCATCCCATCCCCATCCCCGTCCATCCCACCCCCCCATCCCCATCCCCATCCCCATCCCCTCATCCCCATCCCATCCCCATCCCATTCCCCCATCCCCATCCCCCATCCCCATCCCATCCCCATCCCCATCCCCATCCCCCATCCCATCCCCATCCCATCCCATCCCCATCCCCATCCCCATCCCCATCCCATCCCCATCCCATCCCCATCCCATCCCCATCCCATCCCCATCCCCATCCCATCCCCATCCCATCCCCCATCCCATCCCCATCCCCATCCCCATCCCCATCCCCATCCCCATCCCATCCCCATCCCCATCCCCAACCCCATCCCCATCCCCATCCCCATCCCATCCCCATCCCATCCCCATCCCCCATCCCCATCCCATCCCATCCCCATCCCATCCCACCATCCCCATCCCATCCCATCCCATCCCATCCCACCCCATCCCATCCCCATCCCCATCCCATCCCATCCCATCCCCATCCCCATCCCCATCCCATCCCCATCCCATCCCCATCCCCATCCCCATCCCATCCCCATCCCTCCCCATCCCCATCCCCATCCCCATCCCATCCCCATCCCCATCCCCCATCCCATCCCCATCCCATCCCCCATCCCATCCCCATCCCATCCCCATCCCCATCCCATCCCCATCCCATCCCATCCCATCCCATCCCATCCCCATCCCCATCCCATCCCCATCCCCATCCCATCCCATCCCCATCCCATCCCCATCCCCATCCCCATCCCCATCCCCATCCCATCCCATCCCATCCCCATCCCATCCCATCCCATCCCCATCCCATCCCCATCCCATCCCATCCCATCCCCATCCCCATCCCCATCCCATCCCATCCCATCCCCATCCCCATCCCATCCCATCCCATCCCCATCCCCCATCCCCATCCCCATCCCCATCCCCATCCCCATCCCATCCCATCCCCATCCCATCCCCATCCCCATCCCATCCCATCCCCATCCCCATCCTCCATCCCCATCCCATCCCCATCCCCATCCCATCCCCATCCCATCCCCATCCCCCATCCCATCCCCATCCCATCCCCATCCCATCCCCATCCCCATCCCATCCCCATCCCCTTCCCATCCCCATCCCATCCCCATCCCCATCCCATCCCCATCCCCATCCCATCCCCATCCCATCCCATCCCATCCCCATCCCATCCCCATCCCATCCCATCCCATCCCATCCCCATCCCATCCCATCCCATCCCATCCCCATCCCATCCCATCCCATCCCCATCCCCATCCCCATCCCCATCCCATCCCCATCCCATCCCCATCCCATCCCATCCCCATCCCCATCCCCATCCCCATCCCATCCCCAGCCCATCCCCATCCCATCCCATCCCCCATTCCCATAGGGCCAAGCGCCTGCTGGGAATGACCCCGGGGGAGCCGGAGCTGGCGGCCCTGGAATCGCTCCCATTGGATCCCGACATCCGGATGCAGCGGGAACGGGATCTGGCCGAGGCGATGCTGGAGCGGCTCGAGGATGTGCAGTGAGCGGGGGGGCCCATAGGGGTCAATGGGGCTCTGGGGGGGACAATGGGGTCTATGGATTCAATGGGGCTCTGAGGGGGACAATGGGGTCTATGGGGCCAATGGGCGTCAATGGGGTCTATGGGGCCAATGGGCGTCAATGGGGTCTATGGGGTCAGTGGGGGTCAATGGGGTCTATGGGGTCAATGGGGCTCTGGGGGGGACAATGGGGTCTATGGGGTCAATGGGCTCCATGGGGTCAGTGGGGGTCTATGGGGTCTATGGGGGTCTGGGGGGGTCAATGGAGTCTATGGGGTCAATGGGCGTCAATGGGGTCTATGGGGTCAGTGGGGGTCAATGGGGTCTATGGGGTCAATGGGGCTCTGGGGGGGACAATGGGGTCTATGGGGTCAATGGGCTCCATGGGGTCAGTGGGGGTCTATGGGGTCTATGGGGCTCTGGGGGGGACAATGGGGTCTATGGGGCCAATGGGCGTCAATGGGGTCTATGGGGCCAATGGGCGTCAATGGGGTCTATGGGGTCAGTGGGGGTCAATGGGGTCTATGGGGTCAATGGGGCTCTGGGGGGGGACAATGGGGTCTATGGGGTCAATGGGCTCCATGGGGTCAGTGGGGGTCTATGGGGTCTATGGGGGTCTGGGGGGGTCAATGGGGTCTATGGGGTCAATGGGGTTTATGGGGTCAGTGGGGGTCTATGGGGTCTATGGGGGTCTGGAGGGGTCAATGAGGTCTATGGGTTCAATGGGGCTCTGGCGGGGACAATGGGGTCTATGGGGCCAATGGGCGTCAATGGGGTCTATGGGGCTTTATGGGGGTCAAGGAGGCTCTGTGGGGTCTATGGGCTCAATGGGGTCAATGAAGGTCTGTTAGGTCTATGAGCTCAATGAGGCCTATGGGCTCCATGGGGTCAATGGGGTCTGTGGGGGTCTATGGGGTCAATGGGGTCTGTGGGGTCAGTGGGGTCTATGGGGTCAGTGGGGTCTGTGGGGGTCAATGGGGTCTATGAGGTCAATGGGGTCAATGGGGTCTATGGGGTCAATGGGGTCTGTGGGGGTCAATGGGGTCAATGGGGTCAATGGGCGTCAATGGGGTATATGGGGCTTTATGGGGGTCAAGGGGGCTCTCGGGGGTCTGTGGGCTCCATGGGGTCAGTGGGGGTCTATGGGGTCAACGGGGGTCTGTGGGGGTCAATGGGGTCTATGGGGTCAATGGGGTCTGTGGGGGTCAATGGGGTCAATGGGGGTCTGTGGGGGTCAATGGGGTCTATGGGGTCAATGGGGGTCTGTGGGGGTCAATGGGGTCAATGGGGTCAATGGGGGTCTGTGGGGGTCAATGGGGTCAATGGGGGTCTGTGGGGTCAATGGGGTCTGTGGGGGTCAATGGGGTCTATGGGGTCAATGGGGCTCTGTGGGGGTCAATGGGGTCTATGGGGTCAATGGGGCTCTGTGGGGGTCAATGGGGTCTATGGGGTCAATGGGGCTCTGTGGGGGTCAATGGAGTCTATGGGGTCAATGGGGCTCTGTGGGGGTCAATGGGGTCTATGGGGTCAATGGGGCTCTGTGGGGGTCAATGGGGTCTATGGGGTCAATGGGGCTCTGTGGGGGTCAATGGGGTCTATGGGGTCAATGGGGCTCTGTGGGGGTCAATGGGGTCTATGGGGTCAATGGGGCTCTGTGGGGGTCAATGGGGCTCTGTGGGGGTCAATGGGGCTCTGTGGGGGTCAATGGGGTCTATGGGGTCAATGGGGTCTGTGGGGGTCAATGGGGTCTATGGGGTCAATGGGGCTCTGTGGGGGTCAATGGGGTCTATGGGTCAATGGGGGTTCCCAGTTGCCCCAGTGACCGTCCCCTTCCTCTGCCAGCCTGACCATTTCCTCTGACGAAGAGAAGAGGTGAGAGAATGGGGGGAGCTGTGGGGACTATGGGGCTCTATGGGTCTCTATGGGGTCTCTATGGGTCTCTATGGGGCTCTATGGGGCTCTATGGGGCTCTATGGGGCTCTATGGGGTCTCTATGGGTCTCTATGAGGGTCTCTATGGGGTCTCTATGGGTCTCTATGGGTCTCTGTGGGGTCTCTATGGGGTCTCTATGGGTCTCTATGGGTCTCTATGGGGTCTCTATGGGTCTCTATGGGTCTCTATGGGGTCTCTATGAGGTCTCTACGGGTCTCTGTGGGGTCTCTATGGGGTCTCTATGGGTCTCTATGGGGTCTCTATGGGTCTCTATGGGGTCTCTGTGGGGTCTCTATGGGTCTCTATGGGGTCTCTATGGGGCTCTATGGGGTCTCTATGAGGTCTCTATGGGGTCTCTATGGGTCTCTATGGGTCTCTATGGGGTCTCTATGGGGTCTCTATGAGGTCTCTACGGGTCTCTGTGGGGTCTCTATGGGGTCTCTATGGGGTCTCTATGGGTCTCTATGGGGTCTCTATGGGGTCTCTATGGGTCTCTATGGGGTCTCTATGGGTCTCTATGGGGTCTCTATGGGGTCTCTATGGGTCTCTATGGGGTCTCTATGGGGTCTCTATGAGGTCTCTACGGGTCTCTATGGGTCTCTGTGGGGTCTCTATGGGGTCTCTATGGGGTCTCTATGGGTCTCTATGGGGTCTCTATGGGTCTCTATGGGTCTCTGTGGGGTCTCTATGGGGTCTCTATGGGGTCTCTACGGGTCTCTATGGGTCTCTTTGGGGTCTCTATGGGGCTCTATGGGGTCTCTACGGGTCTCTATGGGTCTCTATGGGTCTCTATGGGTCTCTTTGGGGTCTCTACGGGTCTCTATGGGGTCTCTACGGGTCTCTATGGGTCTCTGTGGGGTCTCTATGGGTCGGGCTCACCCCCCCCCCCCAGCTCCGCCATCTTTGGTGCCATCCTCACCTACCTGAGGCACTTGGGGGTCAGAGCCAAAGGGAACGAGGGGAAGAAATCCCGGAGCCACTTCTTCCGCAAGAAGGTGGGGACCCCCCCATTGAACCCCATTGAACCCCATTGAACCCCATTGAACACCATTGACCCCATTGAACCCCATTGACCCCCATTGAACCCATTGACCCCCATTGAACACCATTGACCCCCATTGAACCCCATTGACCCCCATTGAACCCCATTAAACCCCCATTGACCCCCCCATTGAACCCCATTGAACCCCATTGATCCCCATTGATCCCCATTGAACACCATTGACCCCCATTGAACCCCATTGACCCCCATTGATCCCCATTGAACCCCATTGACCCCCATTGACCCCCATTGAACCCCATTGAACCCCATTGAACCCCATTGAACCCCACTGAACCCCATTGAACCCCATTGAACCCCATTGACCCCCATTGAACCCCATTGAACCCCACTGAACCCCCATTGAACCCCATTGAACCCCATTGAACCCCATTGACCCCCATTGAACCCCATTGAACCCCACTGAACCCCATTGAACCCCATTGATCCCCATTGAACCCCATTGATCCCCATTGAACACCATTGACCCCCATTAAACCCCATTGATCCCCATTGAACACCATTGACCCCCATTGAACCCCATTGACCCCCATTGACCCCCATTGATCCCCATTGACCCCCATTGACCCCCATTGATCCCCATTGAACCCCACTGAACCCCATTGATCCCCATTGAACACCATTGACCCCCCCATTGACCCCCATTGAACCCCATTGAACCCCATTGATCCCCATTGAACACCATTGACCCCCATTGAACCCCATTGACCCCCATTGACCCCCATTGAACCCCATTGACCCCCCCATTGAACCCCACTGAACCCCATTGAACCCCATTGATCCCCATTGAACACCATTGACCCCCATTAAACCCCATTGATCCCCATTGAACACCATTGACCCCCATTGAACCCCATTGACCCCCATTGACCCCCATTGATCCCCATTGACCCCCATTGACCCCCATTGATCCCCATTGAACCCCACTGAACCCCATTGATCCCCATTGAACACCATTGACCCCCCCATTGACCCCCATTGAACCCCATTGAACCCCATTGATCCCCATTGAACACCATTGACCCCCATTGAACCCCATTGACCCCCATTGACCCCCATTGAACCCCATTGACCCCCCCATTGAACCCCACTGAACCCCATTGAACCCCATTGATCCCCATTGAACCCCATTGACCCCCATTGAGCCCCATTGACCCCCATTGACCCCCATTGCCCCCAATTGACCCCATTGCCCCCCATTGACCCCCATTACCCCCATTGACCCCCATTGACCCCATTGCCCTTCATTGCGCCCCATTACCCCCATTACCCCCATTTCCCCCCATTTAACCCCATTTCCCCCCATTGATCCCATTGATCCCCATTGAACCCCATTGCCCCCATTGACCCCCATTGCCCCCATTGCCCCCATTGCCGCCCATTGCCCCCATTGCCCCCATTGCCCCCATTGCTCCCCATTGCCCCCCATTGACCCCATTGACCCCATTGATCCCCATTGACCCCATTGCCCCCCATTGACCCCATTGACCCCATTGATCCCCATTACCCCCATTGCTCCCCATTGCCCCCCATTGACCCCATTGACCCCATTGATCCCCATTGACCCCATTGCCCCCCATTGACCCCATTGACCCCATTGATCCCCATTACCCCCATTGACCCCCATTGCCCCCATTGCCCCCCATTGACCCCATTGACCCCATTGATCCCCATTGACCCCATTGACCCCATTGACCCCCATTACCCCCATTGCCCCCATTGACCCCCATTGACCCCATTCCCGCAGCATTCCGGACCCAAGAAGCCGGAGGAGGCTCAGGGCAGACCCCGCAGGGGCTTCCTCCTGCCGGGGGGGGCGCTGTGGGGCCGGGACCCCCAGTGTGAGTATGGGGGGGGGGGGCCCCTTCATCACCCCCCAAATCCCTTTAAAGCCCCCAAAACCCCACCAACAACACCCCAAAATCCCCCAAAATCCCCCAAAATCCCCCAAAATCCCCCAAAATCCCCCCAAAATCCCCCCAAACCCCCAAAATCCCCCCAAACCCCCAAAACCCCCAAAATCCCCCAAAATCCCCCCAAAATCCCCCAAAATCCCCCAAAATCCCCCAAATCCCCCAAAATCCCCCAAATCCCACAATCCCCCCAAATCCCCCAAAATCCCCCCAAAATCCCCCCAAATCCCCCAAAATCCCCCAAAATCCCCCCAAAATCCCCCAAAATCCCCCCAAATCCCCCCAAATCCCCCAAAATCCCCCCAAATCCCCCAAAATCCCACAAAATCCCCCCAAAATCCCCCAAAATCCCCCAAAATCCCCCAAAATCCCCCAAAATCCCCCCAAACCCCCCAAAATCCCCCAAAATCCCCCAAAATCCCCCAAAATCCCCCAAAATCCCCCCAAAATCCCCCAAAATCCCCCCAAATCCCCCCAAATCCCCCAAAATCCCCCAAAATCCCCCCAAATCCCCCAAAATCCCCCCAAAATCCCCCCAAATCCCCCAAAATCCCCCAAAATCCCCCAAAATCCCCCAAAATCCCCCCAAATCCCCCCAAATCCCCCAAAATCCCCCAAATCCCCCAAAATCCCACAAAATCCCCCCAAAATCCCACAAAATCCCCCCAAAATCCCCCAAAATCCCCAAAATCCCCCCAAAATCCCCCAAAATCCCCCCAAATCCCGCAAAAATCCCCCCAAATCCCCCAAAATCCCCCCAAAATCCCCCCAAATCCCGCAAAATCCCCCAAATCCCCCAAAATCCCCCAAAATCCCCCCAAATCCCCCCAATCTGCCCCCCATAACCCCCCCCCCCCATTCGCTTTGCAGACCCCGAGGGCAGGCAAGGCAAAGGCAGCGAGAGCGAAGGTAAAGCCCCCCCCCCCATGGCCCCCCCCCATTGCCCCCATTGCCCCCATTGCCCCCATTGACCCCCATTGATCCCCATTGCTCCCCATTGACCCCCATTGCCCCCATTGACCCCCATTGCTCCCCATTGACCCCCATTGCCCCCATTGACCCCCATTGACCCCCATTGCTCCCCATTGACCCCCATTGCCCCCATTGACCCCCATTGCTCCCCATTGCTCCCCATTGACCCCCATTGCCCCCATTGACCCCCATTGCCCCCCATTGACCCCCATTGACCCCCATTGCTCCCCATTGACCCCCATTGCCCCCCATTGCCCCCATTGCCCCCATTGACCCCCATTGCCCCCATTGCCCCCATTGACCCCCATTGCCCCCCATTGCCCCCATTGCCCCCATTGACCCCCATTGATCCCCATTGCTCCCCATTGACCCCCATTGCCCCCATTGACCCCCATTGCCCCCCATTGACCCCCATTGCCCCCATTGCCCCCCATTGCCCCCATTGACCCCCATTGCTCCCCATTGACCCCCATTGCCCCCATTGACCCCCATTGCTCCCCATTGCCCCCATTGACCCCCATTGCCCCCCATTGCCCCCCATTGACCCCCATTGCTCCCCATTGACCCCCATTGCCCCCATTGACCCCCATTGCCCCCCATTGCCCCCATTGCCCCCATTGACCCCCATTGATCCCCATTGCCCCCATTGCCCCCCATTGACCCCCATTGCTCCCATTGACCCCATTGACCCCCATTGCCCCCATTGCCTCCCATTGACCCCCATTGCCCCCATTGCCCCCATTGCCCCCCATTGCCCCCATTGCCCCCATTGACCCCCATTGCTCCCCATTGCTCCCCATTGACCCCCATTGCCCCCCATTGCCCCCATTGCCCCCATTGACCCCCATTGACCCCCATTGCTCCCCATTGACCCCCATTGCCCCCATTGACCCCCATTGCTCCCCATTGTCCCCCATTGCCCCCAATGGGGGCCCCAGGGGCCGGTTCTGACCCCCCCCCCCCTTTATCCCCCCCCTAGCGGACAAGGGCCCCCCCCAGGAGAAGAAGGGCCCAAAGGGGACGGAGAGGCCGGAGCCGGGGGGGGGGGCCCGGGCGAGGGGGGGGGCAGCGCCCCCTGAGTCCCCCCCAACGTCAGCGTCAGCCCCCCCCCGGGGGATGGCTCCGAGGGGGACACAGGTAAGGGGGGGCACCCCATTGACCTCCATTGAGCCCCATTGAGCCCCATTGAGCCCCATTGACCTCCATTGAGCCCCATTGAGCCCCATTGAGCCCCATTGACCTCCATTGAGCCCCATTGAGCCCCATTGAGCCCCATTGACCTCCATTGAGCCCCATTGAGCCCCATTGAGCCCCATTGACCTCCATTGAGTCCCATTGAGCCCCATTGAGCCCCATTGAACCCCGTTCAACCCCATTGAATCCCATTGAACCCCATTGACCTCCATTGAGCCCCATTGAACCCCATTGAGATCCATTGAGCCCCATTGAACGCCATTGAGCCCCATTGAACGCCATTGAGCCCCTTTGACCTCCATTGAGCCCCATTGAACCCCATTGAACCCCATTGAACCCCATTGAGCCCCATTGAACGCCATTGAACCCCATTGACCTCCATTGAGCCCCATTGAGCCCCATTGAACCCCATTGAACCCCATTGAGCCCCATTGAACCCCATTGATCCCCATTGAACCCCATTGACCCCCATTGAACCCCATTGACCTCCATTGAGCCCCATTGAACCCTATTGAGGCCCATTGAACGCCATTGAACCCCATTGACCTCCATTGAGACCCATTGAACCCCATTGAATCCCGTTCAACCCCATTGAACCCCATTGACCTCCATTGAGCCCCATTGAACGCCATTGAGCCCCATTGACCCCGTTCACCCCCATTGACTCCCATTTTAACGCCCCCCTCCCCCCCAGCCTCGGACCCCCAGGAGCCAGGAGACCCCCCGACCCCACAAGGCCTCGGCCCCTCCGACCCCCCCCAGCGAGCAGCACCCTGAGGAGGGGGCTGGGAATGAGAGGTGAGAGCGGGACCCCCCCAGATCAGTCCCAATCTACCTTAACCCTATCCCAGTCCACCCCACATTGACCCAAATCCCCCCTAAATCACCCCAAAACCACTCCCAAATCACTGCAAATCACTCCGAATCCACCCCAAATCACTGCAAATCACTCCAGAACCATCCCAAATCACTGCAAATCACTCCAAATCCACCCCAAATCACTGCAAATCACTCCAGAACCATCCCAAATCACTGGAAATCACTCCAGAACCACCCCAAATCACTGCAAATCACTCCAGAACCATCCCAAATCACTGCAAATCACTCCAGAACCACCCCAAATCACTGCAAATCACTCCAGAACCATCCCAAATCACTGCAAATCACTCCAGAACCATCCCAAATCACTGGAAATCACTCCAGAACCACCCCAAATCACTGCAAATCACTCCAGAACCATCCCAAATCACTGCAAATCACTCCAGAACCACCCCAAATCACTGCAAATCACTCCAGAACCATCCCAAATCACTGCAAATCACTCCAGAACCACCCCAAATCACTGCAAATCACTCCAGAACCATCCCAAATCACTGCAAATCACTCCAGAACCATCCCAAATCACTGCAAATCACTCCAAATCCACACCAAATCACTGCAAATCACTCCAGAACCATCCCAAATCACTGCAAATCAGTCCAAATCCACCCCAAATCACTGCAAATCACTCCAGAACCATCCCAAATCACTGCAAATCACTCCAGAACCACCCCAAATCACTGCAAATCACTCCAGAACCACCCCAAATCACTGCAAATCACTCCAGAACCATCCCAAATCACTGCAAATCACTCCAGAACCATCCCAAATCACTGCAAATCACTCCAAATCCACCCCAAATCACTGCAAATCACTCCAGAACCACCCCAAATCACTGCAAATCACTCCAGAACCATCCCAAATCACTGCAAATCAGTCCAAATCCACCCCAAATCACTGCAAATCACTCCAGAACTATCCCAAATCACTGCAAATCACTCCAAATCCACCCCAAATCACTGCAAATCACTCCAAATCCACCCCAAATCACTGCAAATCACTCCAGAACCATCCCCAAATCACTGCAAATCACTCCAGAACCATCCCAAATCACTGCAAATCACTCCAAATCCACCCCAAATCACTGCAAATCACTCCAGAACCATCCCAAATCACTGCAAATCGCTCCAAATCCACCCAAATCACTGCAAATCACTCCAGAACCATCCCAAATCACTGCAAATCACTCCAAATCCACCCCAAATCACTGCAAATCACTCCAGAACCATCCCAAATCACTGCAAATCACTCCAGAACCATCCCAAATCACTGCAAATCACTCCAAACCACCCCAAAATCACTGCAAATCACTCCAGAACCACCCCAAATCACTGCAAATCAGTCCAAATCCACCCCAAATCACTGCAAATCACTCCAGAACCACCCCAAATCACTGCAAATCACTCCAAATCCACCCCAAATCACTGCAAATCACTCCAGAACCACCCCAAATCACTGCAAATCACTCCAGAACCATCCCAAATCACTGCAAATCACTCCAGAACCACCCCAAATCACTGCAAATCACTCCAGAACCACCCCAAATCACTGCAAATCACTCCAAATCCACCCCAAATCACTGCAAATCACTCCAGAACCACCCCAAATCACTGCAAATCACCCCCCCCCCCCGATCACCCCAACCCCATGTCCCCCCTATAGTTCTCAATGGGGGGTTGGTGGGGGTTGGGTCTCTGGGGGTGCTGCTTTGTGACCCCCCCCCCCCCGCTTTTAACACCCCCCCCACCCCAGCCTGGATGCAGGGGGGAGCCCCCCCCCGGCTCCTTCCTGCCCCCCCCGGCATGGGATGAGGAGGAGGCGGAGCCGGAGCCGGAGCCGTGGCGGGACCTGGTCCCCCCCCCCGTGCTGCAGGGGCTCAGCAAGAGCGAGCTGCGGCGCCAGGAGGTCATCAATGGTGAGCACCCGACCCAAAACCACCCCAAATCGCCCCAAAACAGCCCCAAATCACCCCAAAACACCCCAAAACAGCCCCAAATCACCCCAAAACAGCCCCAAATCACCCCAAAACACCCCAAAACAGCCCCAAATCACCCCAAAACAGCCCCAAAATCGCCCCAAAACAGCCCCAAATCACCCCAAAACACCCCAAAACAGCCCAAATCACCCCAAAACAGCCCCAAATCACCCCAAACTGCCCCAAATCGCCCCAAAACAGCCCCAAATCACCCCAAAACAGCCCCAAATCACCCCAAAACAGCCCCAAATCACCCCAAACTGCCCCAAATCGCCCCAAAACAGCCCCAAATCACCCCAAACCAGCCCCAAATCACCCCAAACCTGCCCCAAATCACCCCAAACCTGCCCCAAATCACCCCAAAACCGCCCCAAATCACCCCAAACTGCCCCAAATCACCCCAAAACCGCCCCAAATCACCCCAAAACAGCCCCAAATCACCCCAAACTGCCCCAAATCACCCCAAAACCACCCCAAATCACCCCAAACCAGCCCCAAATCACCCCCTGGGACCCCCAAATGCTCTCCAGGCCCCCCATAGCCCCCCATAGGCCGCCCATAGACTCCTATGCCTCCCATAGGTCCCCATAGAGCTTCTCATAGACCCCTATGGACCCGCCTAGACCCTCCCATAGATCCCTATAGGTACCCCATAGATCCCCCAATAGACCCCCATTCATCCCTATGGACCCCCCCATACACCGCCATAAACCTCCTATAGCCCCCCCATAGCCCCCCATTACCCCCCATAGATCTCCTGGATGCCACCTATAGGCCCCACATAGAGTCTGCCATATCCCCCCATTCACCCCCTATAGCCCCCCATTACCCCCCATAGACCCCCATAGCCCCCCCATTACCCCCCATAGGCACCCCATACATCCTCCTATAAACTCCTTATAACCCCCCATTACCCCCCATACACCCCCATAGCCCTCCTATTACCCCCATAGACCCCCCATAGCCCCCCATAGCCCCCCATGGCCCCCCATTACCCCCCGTGGCCCCCATAACCCCCTATGGACCCTCCCCATAGCTCCCCATTACCCCCCATAGCCCCCCCATAACCCCCCATACACCCCTAAACCCCCCATTCCCCCCATAGCCCCCCATAGCCCCCCCATTACCCCTAATAGACCCCCCATAGACCCACCCATAGCCCCCCCCAATACCCCCCATAGCCCCCCATAGCCCCCCCATAACCTCCCATAGCCCCCCCATAACCCCCCATAGCCCCCCCATAGCCCCCCATACACCCCCTAACCCCCCATTCCCCCCCATTACCCCCCCAATACCCCCCATAGCCCCCCCATAACCCCCCATAGCCCCTCCCATACACCCCCTAACCCCCCCATTACCCCCCCCATAGCCCCCCCATACACCCCCTAACCCCCCATTCCCCCTCATTACCCCCCATAGCCCCCCCATACACCCCCCATTGCCCCCCATTCCCCCCCAATACCCCTCATAGCCCCCCATAACCCCCCATAGCCCCCCCATTACCCCCCTAACCCCCCCATTACCCCCCCCATACCCCCCCCATAGCCCCCTCATTACCCCCCTAACCCCTCCATTACCCTCCATAGCCCCCCCCAGCCCCCCCATTACCCCCCTAACCCCTCCATTACCCCCCATAGTCCCCCATAGCCCCCCCATTACCCCCCTAACCCCCCCATTACCCCCCCATAGCCCCCCATTACCCCCCCATAGCCCCCCCATACACCCCCTAACCCCCCCATTACCCCCCCATAGCCCCCCCCATACACCCCCCATTCCCCCCCAATACCCCTCATAGCCCCCCATTACCCCCCTAACCCCTCCATTACCCCCCATAGTCCCCCATAGCCCCCCCATTACCCCCCTAACCCCCCCATTACCCCCCCCATAGCCCCCCATTACCCCCCATAGCCCCCCCCGGGCCCGGCACTATGGCGCCCCCGTGTGGCCGCAGAGCTGGTGCAGACGGAGCGGGCGCACGTGCGGGTGCTGCGGGTGCTGCTGGAGCTCTTCTACGGCCCCACGCTGCGGGGGGGCTTCTTCCCCCCCCCCGACCTGCACAACATCTTCCCCAGCCTCGAGGACCTGGTGGAGGCGCACGGTGAGAGACCCAAAAGACCCCCAAAACGGCCCCAAAACGGCCCCAAAAACGGCCCAAAAACGGCCCCAAAAACGGCCCAAAACGGCCCCAAAACGGCCCCAAAACCGGCCAAAAACGGCCCCAAAATGGCCAAAAACGGCCCCAAAACCGGCCAAAAACGGCCCAAAAATGGCCAAAACCGGCCCAAAACCGGCCAAAACTGGCCAAAACCGGCCAAAAATGGCCCCAAAACGGCCAAAAACGGCCCAAAAATGGCCAAAATAGCCCAAAACCGGCCAAAACCGGCCCAAAACCGGCCAAAACTGGCCAAAAACGGCCCCAAAATGGCCAAAATAGCCCAAAACCGGCCCAAAAATGGCCAAAACCGGCCAAAAATGGCCCAAAAATGGCCAAAACCGGCCCAAAACCGGCCAAAACTGGCCAAAACCGGCCCCAAAATGGCCAAAAATGGCCCAAAAATGGCCAAAATAGCCCAAAAATGGCCAAAACCGGCCCCAAACCGGCCAAAACTGGCCCCAAAACGGCCAAAAACGGCCCAAAAATGGCCAAAATAGCCCAAAACCGGCCAAAACCGGCCCCAAAGCGGCCCAAAAACGGCCCAAAAATGGCCAAAATAGCCCAAAACCGGCCAAAACCGGCCCCAAAACGGCCAAAAACGGCCCAAAAATGGCCAAAATAGCCCAAAACCGGCCAAAACCGGCCCAAAACCGGCCAAAACTGGCCAAAAACGGCCCCAAAATGGCCAAAACCGGCCAAAAATGGCCCAAAAATGGCCAAAACCGGCCAAAAATGGCCCAAAAATGGCCAAAACCGGCCCAAAACCGGCCCAAAAATGGCCAAAACCGGCCCAAAACCTGCCAAAAATGGCCCCAAAACAGCCAAAAACGGCCCAAAAATGGCCAAAATTGGCCCCAAACCGGCCAAACCCAGCCCAAAAACGGCCCAAAAATGGCCAAAAGTGGCCCCAAAAATGGCCAAAATAGCCCCAAAAATGGCCAAAATACACGGGAACATCTAAACACTCAAAATAGACCCAAATCCAGCCAAAATCAGCCAAAATACACCCAAACCAGCCGAAACACCCCAAATACACCCGAAATACACCCAAACCAGCCTAAAACACCCCAAAATCAGCCAAAATACACCCAAAATCAACCAAAATACACCCAAAATCAGCAGAAATACACCCAAAATCACTCAAAATCAGCCAAAATCAACCAAAATACACCCAAAATCAGCAGAAATACACCCAAAATCACTCAAAATCAGCCAAAATCAACCAACATACACCCAAAATCAACCAAAACACACCCAAAATCAGCAGAAATACACCCAAACCAGCCTAAAACACCCCAAAATCAGCCAAAATACACCCAAAATCAACCAAAATACACCCAAAATCAGCAGAAATACACCCAAAATCAGCCAAAACACACCCAAAATCACTCAAAATCAGCCAAAATCAACCAAAATACACCCAAAATCAACCAAAACACACCCAAAGTCAGCAGAAATACACCCAAAATCACTCAAAATCAGCCAAAATCAGCCAAAACACACCCAAAATCAGCAGAAATACACCCAAAATCAGCCAAAATGCACCCAAATGCACCCCCAGTGCATGGGGACCGGGGTGAGGATGGGGATGAAGGGGATGGGGTTGATGGGGCTGAGGATGATGAAGGTGGGGATGAAGAGGATGAGGATGGGGATGAAGGGGATGGGGATGGGGATGAAGAGGATGAGGATGGGGATGAAGGGGATGGGGATGAAGATGAGGATGAAGGGGATGGGGATGGGGTCAATGGAGATGAGGATGAAGGGGATGAGGATGGGGTCAATGGGGATGAGGATGAAGGGAATGAAGATGAGGATGATGGGGATGGGGATGAAGAGGATGAGGATGGGGTCAATGGAGATGGGGATGATGGGGATGGGGATGGGGATGATGGGGATGGGGTCAATGGGGATGAGGATGATGGGGATGGGGATGATGGGGATGGGGTCAATGGAGATGAGGATGATGGGGATGGGGATGAAGGGGATGGGGTCAATGGAGATGAAGATGAGGATGAAGGGGATGGGGATGAAGGGGATGAGGATGGGGTCAATGGGGATGAGGATGAAGGGGATGGGGATGAAGGGGATGAGGATGGGGTCAATGGAGATGGGGATGATGGGGATGGGGATGATGGGGATGGGGTCAATGGAGATGAGGATGATGGGGATGGGGATGATGGGGATGGGGTCAATGGGGATGAAGATGAGGATGAAGGGGATGGGGATGAAGGGGATGAGGATGGGGTCAATGGGGATGAGGATGAAGGGGATGGGGATGAAGGGAATGGGGTCAATGGGGATGAAGATGATGGGGATGAAGGGGATGGGGTCAATGGGGATGAAGATGAGGATGAAGGGGATGGGGATGAAGGGGATGGGGTCAATGGGGATGAAGATGAGGATGAAGGGGATGGGGATGAAGGGGATGGGGTCAATGGGGATGAAGATGAGGATGAAGGGGATGGGGATGATGGGGATGGGGTCAATGGGGATGAAGATGAGGATGAAGGGGATGGGGATGAAGGGGATGAGGATGGGGTCAATGGGGATGAGGATGAAGGGGATGGGGATGAAGGGGATGGGGTCAATGGGGATGAAGATGAGGATGAAGGGGATGGGGATGATGGGGATGGGGTCAATGGGGATGAAGATGAGGATGAAGGGGATGGGGATGAAGGGGATGGGGTCAATGGGGATGAAGATGAGGATGAAGGGGATGGGGATGAAGGGGATGGGGTCAATGGGGATGAAGATGAGGATGAAGGGGATGGGGATGATGGGGATGGGGTCAATGGGGATGAAGATGAGGATGATGGGGATGGGGATGAAGGGGATGGGGTCAATGGGGATGAAGATGAGGATGATGGGGATGGGGATGAAGGGGATGGGGTCAATGGGGATGAAGATGAGGATGATGGGGATGGGGTCAATGGGGATGAAGATGAGGATGAAGGGGATGGGGTCAATGGGGATGAAGATGAGGATGATGGGGATGGGGATGAAGGGGATGGGGTCAATGGAGATGAAGATGAGGATGAAGGGGATGGGGATGAAGGGGATGAGGATGGGGTCAATGGGGATGAGGATGAAGGGGATGGGGATGAAGGGGATGGGGTCAATGGGGATGAAGATGATGGGGATGAAGGGGATGGGGTCAATGGGGATGAAGATGAGGATGAAGGGGATGGGGATGAAGGGGATGGGGTCAATGGGGATGAAGATGAGGATGAAGGGGATGGGGATGAAGGGGATGGGGTCAATGGGGATGAAGATGAGGATGAAGGGGATGGGGATGATGGGGATGGGGTCAATGGGGATGAAGATGAGGATGAAGGGGATGGGGATGAAGGGGATGAGGATGGGGTCAATGGGGATGAGGATGAAGGGGATGGGGATGAAGGGGATGGGGTCAATGGGGATGAAGATGAGGATGAAGGGGATGGGGATGATGGGGATGGGGTCAATGGGGATGAAGATGAGGATGAAGGGGATGGGGATGAAGGGGATGGGGTCAATGGGGATGAAGATGAGGATGAAGGGGATGGGGATGAAGGGGATGGGGTCAATGGGGATGAAGATGAGGATGAAGGGGATGGGGATGATGGGGATGGGGTCAATGGGGATGAAGATGAGGATGATGGGGATGGGGATGAAGGGGATGGGGTCAATGGGGATGAAGATGAGGATGATGGGGATGGGGATGAAGGGGATGGGGTCAATGGGGATGAAGATGAGGATGATGGGGATGGGGTCAATGGGGATGAAGATGAGGATGAAGGGGATGGGGTCAATGGGGATGAAGATGAGGATG
Source organism: Psittacula echo (assembly GCF_963264785.1). Taxonomy (NCBI): domain Eukaryota; kingdom Metazoa; phylum Chordata; class Aves; order Psittaciformes; family Psittacidae; genus Psittacula; species Psittacula echo. The sequence continues at coordinate 17,820 of NW_027664275.1, forward strand.
AAGGGGATGGGGATGAAGGGGATGGGGTCAATGGGGATGAAGATGAGGATGATGGGGATGGGGATGAAGGGGATGGGGTCAATGGGGATGAAGATGAGGATGATGGGGATGGGGTCAATGGGGATGAAGATGAGGATGATGGGGATGGGGTCAATGGGGATGAAGATGAGGATGATGGGGATGGGGATGAAGGGGATGGGGTCAATGAGGATGAAGATGAGGATGATGGGGATGGGGATGAAGGGGATGGGGTCAATGGGGATGAAGATGAGGATGATGGGGATGGGGATGAAGGGGATGGGGTCAATGGGGATGAAGATGAGGATGATGGGGATGGGGATGAAGGGGATGGGGTCAATGGGGATGAAGATGAGGATGAAGGGGATGGGGTCAATGGGGATGAAGATGAGGATGATGGGGATGGGGATGAAGGGGATGGGGTCAATGAGGATGAAGATGAGGATGATGGGGATGGGGATGAAGGGGATGGGGTCAATGGGGATGAAGATGAGGATGATGGGGATGGGGATGAAGGGGATGGGGTCAATGGGGATGAAGATGAGGATGATGGGGATGGGGATGAAGGGGATGGGGTCAATGGGGATGAAGATGAGGATGATGAGGATGGGCTCAATGGGGATGAAGATGAGGATGATGGGGATGGGGTCAATGGGGATGAAGATGAGGATGAAGGGGATGGGGTCAATGGGGATGAAGATGAGGATGATGGGGATGGGGTCAATGGGGATGAAGATGAGGATGATGGGGATGGGGCTCACCCATTGCCCCCCCCAGCTCTGTTCCTGGGCAGCCTCAGGCGGCGGCAGGAGGAAAGCGGCTTCGTCATCGGGGCCATCGGGGACCTGCTGCTGGCGCGGGTCAGAGCCCGCCCTTAGCGTGTGCTTAGCGTGTGCTTAGCGTGTGCTTAGCGTGTCCTTCGCCTGGCCTTAGGGTTCCGTTAGTGTGCCCTTAGCATGTTCTGTGTCCTAAATGTGTTCTTAGAATGTCCTTAGCTTCTTCTTAGCATGTTCTAAGCCTGTCCTTAGCGTGTTCTGTGTCAGTAGAGTGTTGTGTGTCCTTACCGTGTTCTAAGCATGTTTGAAACGTGTCCTAAGTGTGTCATAAGCATGTCTTAAGTGTGTCCTAAACATGTTCCAAGCATGTTATCGCGTGTTCTAAGTGCTGTCACGTGCACGAAGCATGTTATCCCATATTCCAAGCGTGTTATCCCATGTTCCAAGCATGTTACTATGCTTTTGTATCTGTTCTAAGCGTGTTTCACACGTTTCAAGCCTGTTCTCGCGGTTCTAAGCATGTTATCATGTGTTATCAAGTGTTATCACACGTTCCAAGTGCGTTATGTTGTCTCCTAAGCATGTCCTAAGCATGTTGTACGCATGTTCTAAGTGTGTTACCATGTGTTATCACATGGTCCAAGTGCGTTACTATGTGTCCTAAGCACGTGATCACGTGTTATCCCGTGTTCTAAGTGGGTTATCGTATGTTCCAAGCATGTTGGGATGTGTCCCAAGGGTGTTGTCACATGTTCCAAGCGTGTTGCCACCTGTCCTAAGCGGGTTATCGCGTGTTCTAAGCATGTTTTAAGCAGGTTATCGCATGCTGTGTTGTCACATGTCCTTAGCGTGTCCTTAGCGTGTGCTTAGCGTGTTCCGTGCTCAGTTCGAGGGCGCCGAGGGCCACTGGTTCCAGAAGATCTCGGCGCGGTTCTGCAGCCGCCAGCCCTTTGCCCTCGAGCAGCTCAAGGCCAAGCAGCGCAAGGACGCGCGCTTCAACCACCTCATCCAGGTACCCAAAACCCCCAAAATCACCCCAAAACGGCCCCAAATCACCCCCAAACCGCCCAAAAATGACCCCAAACGGCCCAAAAATGACCCCAAATGGCCCAAAAGAGCCCTAAACAGCCCCTGACCCCCAAAGCAGCGCAAGGATGCGCTCTTCAACCACCTCATGTAGGTACCGCAATCACCCCAAAACCGCCCAAAATGGCCAAAATCGTCCAAAATCTCCCCAAAAATCACCCCAAAATGGCCCAAAATGGCCAAAATATCGTCCAAAATCTCCCCAAAAATCACCCCAAAAAGGCCCAAAATACACCAAAAAGGACCCAAAATGGCCCAAACCAGCCCCAAACCCAGCCTGGGTCCCCCAAAGCATCCCAGGGATGCGCGTTTCAGCCCCATCATCCAGGTACCAGAATCCCCCCAAAACCACCCAAAATCCCCCCCAAATCCCCCAAAATGACCCAAAATCACCCAAAATAACCCAAAATGACCCCAAATCACTCAAAAATGACCCAAAATGGCCCAAACCAGCCCCAAACCCAGCCTGGGACGCTCAAAGCATCCCAGGGATGCGCGCTTCAGCCCCATCATCCGGGTACCAGAATCCCCCCAAACCACCCAAAATCCCCCCCAAATCCCCCAAAATAACCCAAAATCACCCAAAATAACCCAAAATCCCCCCAAAATGACCCAAAATCCCCCCAAAATGACCCCAAATCACCCAAAAATGACCCAAAATGGCCCAAACCCAACCCCAAACCCAGCCTGGGTCCCCCAAAGCATCCCAGGGATGCGCGCTTCAGCCCCATCATCCGGGTACCAAAATCCCCCCAAAACCACCCAAAATCCCCCAAAATGACCCCAAATCACCCAAAATAACCCAAAATCACCCAAAAATGACCCAAAATGACCCAAAATGACCCCAAATCACCCAAAAATGACCCAAAATGGCCCAGAACGACCCAAAATGGCCCAAACCCAACCCCAAACCCAGCCTGGGACCCCCAAAGCATCCCAGGGATGCGCGCTTCAGCCCCATCATCCGGGTACCAGAATCCCCCCAAAACACCCAAAATCCCCCCAAATCACCCCAAAATAACCCAAAATGACCCAAAATAACCCAAAATCCCCCCAAAATGACCCCAAATCACCCAAAAATGACCCAAAATGGCCCAAACCCAACCCCAAACCCAGCCTGGGTCCCCCAAAGCATCCCAGGGATGCGCGCTTCAGCCCCATCATCCGGGTGCCAAAATCCCCCCAAAACCCCCAAACCCCCCCCCAAATCACCCAAAATAACCCAAAATCACCCAAAATGACCCAAAATACACCAAAATGACCCCAAATCACCCAAAATAAACCCAAAATCACCCAAAATCACCCAAAATACACCAAAATGACCCCAAATCACCCAAAAATGACCCAAAATGGCCCAAACCAGCCCCAAACCCAGCCTGGGACCCCCAAAGCATCCCAGGGATGCGCGCTTCAGCCCCATCATCCGGGTACCAAAATCCCCCCAAAACCACCCAAAATCCCCCCCAAATCCCCCAAAATAACCCAAAATCACCCAAAATGACCCAAAATGACCCCAAATCACCCAAAAATGACCCAAAATGGCCCAAAACGACCCAAAATGGCCCAAACCCAGCCCCAAACCCAGCCTGGGTCCCCCAAAGCATCCCAGGGATGCGCGCTTCAGCCCCATCATCCGGGTACCAAAATCCCCCCAAAACCACCCAAAATCCCCCCCAAATCACCCAAAATAACCACCCAAAATAACCCAAAATACACCAAAATGACCCCAAATCACCCAAAAATGACCCAAAATGGCCCAAAAATGACCCAAAACAGCCCCAAACCCAGCCTGGGACGCCCAAAGCATCCCAGGGATGCGCGCTTCAGCCCCATCATCCGGGTACCAAAATCCCCCAAAACCACCCAAAATCCCCCCAAATCCCCCAAAATGACCCAAAATCACCCAAAATAACCCAAAATGACCCCAAATCACCCAAAAATGACCCAAAATGGCCCAAAACGACCCAAAATGGCCCAAACCCAACCCCAAACCCAGCCTGGGTCCCCCAAAGCATCCCAGGGATGCGCGCTTCAGCCCCATCATCCGGGTACCAAAATCCCCCCAAAACCCCAAACCCCCCCCCCCAAATCCCCCAAAATAACCCAAAATCACCCAAAATGACCCAAAATGACCCCAAATCACCCAAAAATGACCCAAAATGGCCCAAAACGACCCAAAATGGCCCAAACCCAGCCCCAAACCCAGCCTGGGTCCCCCAAAGCATCCCAGGGATGCGCGCTTCAGCCCCATCATCCGGGTACCAAAATCCCCCCAAACCACCCAAAATCCCCCCCAAATCACCCAAAATAACCCAAAATCACCCAAAATGACCCCAAATCACCCAAAAATGACCCAAAATGGCCCCAAACCCAACCCCAAACCCAGCCTGGGTCCCCCAAAGCATCCCAGGGATGCGCGCTTCAGCCCCATCATCCGGGTACCAAAATCCCCCCCAAACACCCAAAATCCCCCCCAAATCACCCAAAATAACCCAAAATCACCCAAAATGACCCAAATCACCCAAAAATGACCCAAAATGGCCCAAAACGACCCAAAATGGCCCAAACCCAACCCCAAACCCAGCCTGGGACCCCCAAAGCATCCCAGGGATGCGCGCTTCAGCCCCATCATCCGGGTACCAAAATCCCCCCAAAACCCCCAAACCCCCCCCCCCAAATCACCCCAAAATAACCCAAAATCCCCCAAAATGACCCAAAATGACCCAAAATGACCCAAATTCACCCGAAATGACCCCCAACCGGCCCCAATTCACCCGAATCTGCCCCCCTTTTGCAGGAGGCCGAGAGCCATCCCCGCTGCCGGCGCCTGCAGCTCCGGGACATCATCCCCAGCGAGATGCAGCGGCTGACCAAGTACCCGCTGCTCCTGCAGAGCATCAGTGCTTGTACCGGTGCGATCCAGCCCCGACTGACCCAAACCGGCCCCCATTCGGCCCCCAAACCGAAGCCCCCAGCCCCACCGCTGACATCCGGCCCCCCAAAATGACCCAAACCGGGCAGAATTCAACCCGAAACGGAGCCTCAAACCGCACCCCCCCCCCCCCCCCAATCCCCTGCTCCTGCAGAGCATCGGTGCTTGTACCGCTGAGATCCAGCCCCGACTGACCCAAACCGGCCCCTATTCAGCCCAAAAGCAGCCCAAACCCCCCTCTGCAACCCCATTGCCCCCCATTGCCCCCCATTGCCCCCCATTGACCCCCATTCCCCCCATTGCCCCCATTGCTCCCATTCCCCCCATTGCCCCCATTGCTCCCATTCCCCCCATTGCCCCCATTCCCCCATTCCCCCCATTGCCCCCATTGCTCCCATTGCCCCCATTGCCCCCATTGCCCCCATTACCCCCATTGCCCCCATTGCTCCCATTCCCCCCATTGCCCCCATTGCTCCCCATTGCCCCCCATTGCCCCCATTGCCCCCATTGCTCCCCATTGCCCCCATTGACCCCATTACCCCCATTGCCCCCATTGCCCCCATTGCTCCCATTGCCCCCATTGCCCCCATTGCCCCCATTACCCCCATTGCCCCCATTGCTCCCATTCCCCCATTGCCCCCATTGCTCCCCATTGCCCCCCATTGCCCCCATTGCCCCCATTGCTCCCCATTGCCCCCATTGACCCCATTACCCCCATTGCCCCCATTGCCCCCATTGCTCCCATTGCCCCCATTGCCCCCATTGCCTCCCATTGCCCCCCATTACCCCCATTGCCCCCATTGCCCCCATTACCCCATTACCCCCCATTGCCCCCATTGCCCCCCATTGCCCCATTGCCCCCCATTGCCCCCATTGCCCCCATTCCCCCATTGCCCCCATTGCCCCCATTGCCCCCCAGAGGAGCCCCAGGATCGGGCCCGCGTGGAGCAGGCGGCCGAGTGCTGCCGCCGCATCCTCGACCACGTGAACCGGGAGGTGCGGGACATGGAGAACTTCATGGTATGGACCAGTATGGACCAGTATGGACCAGTATGGGCCCAGTGCATCCCTAATGTCCCCCTTTATTTCCTAGCACCTTCCTAGTGCATCCCTTGTGGGCCTCAGTATCCCTGTAGTGACCCCCAGTGCATCCCAGTATGGGTCCAGTGCATCCCTAGTGCTCCCTGTTACCCCCAGTATACTGCCAGTGCATCCCAGTGCACCCCAGTGCATCCCTGTCCATCCCAATCCATCCCAATCCATCCCAATCCATCCCATCCATCCCCATCCATCCCCATCCATCCCAATCCATCCCCATCCATCCCCATCCATCCCAATCCATCCCAATCCATCCCAATCCATCCCAATCCATCCCCATCCATCCCCATCCATTCCCAATCCATCCCAATCCATCCCCATCCATCCCCATCCATCCCCATCCATCCCCATCCATCCCATCCATCCCCATCCATCCCCATCCATCCCAATCCCATCCCAATCCCATCCCAATCCATCCCAATCCATCCCCATCCATCCCATCCATCCCCATCCATCCCCATCCATCCCATCCATCCCATCCATCCCCATCCATCCCAATCCATCCCATCCATCCCCATCCATCCCCATCCATCCCAATCCATCCCAATCCATCCCATCCATCCCCATCCATCCCCATCCATCCCCATCCATCCCATCCATCCCCATCCATCCCATCCATCTCAATCCATCCCCATCCATCCCCATCCATGCCATCCATCCCCATCCATCCCAATCCATCCCATCCATCCCCATCCATCCCAATCCATCCCAATCCATCCCAATCCATCCCCATCCATCCCAATCCATCCCAATCCATCCCAATCCATCCTCATCCATCCCCATCCATCCCATCCATCCCCCATCCATCCCCATCCATCCCCATCCATCCCCATCCATCCCATCCATCCTAATCCATCCCCATCCATCCCAATCCATCCCCATCCATCCCCATCCATCCCATCCATCCCAATCCATCCCCATCCATCCCATCCATCCCCATCCATCCCAATCCATCCCAATCCATCCCCATCCATCCCCATCCATCCCCATCCATCCCCATCCATCCCATCCATCCCCATCCATCCCCATCCATCCCCATCCATCCCATCCATCCCCATCCATCCCATCCATCCCCATCCATCCCAATCCATCCCCATCCATCCCCATCCATCCCTATCCATCCCATCCATCCCCATCCATCCCAATCCATCCCCATCCATCCCCATCCATCCCATCCATCCCATCCATCCCCATCCATCCCAATCCATCCCCATCCATCCCCATCCATCCCCATCCATCCCCATCCATCCCATCCATCCCCATCCATCCCCATCCATCCCCATCCATCCCATCCATCCCCATCCATCCCATCCATCCCCATCCATCCCAATCCATCCCCATCCATCCCCATCCATCCCTATCCATCCCATCCATCCCCATCCATCCCAATCCATCCCCATCCATCCCCATCCATCCCATCCATCCCATCCATCCCCATCCATCCCAATCCATCCCCATCCATCCCCATCCATCCCCATCCATCCCCATCCATCCCATCCATCCCATCCATCCCATCCATCCCCATCCATCCCAATCCATCCCCATCCATCCCCATCCATCCCCATCCATCCCATCCATCCCATCCATCCCATCCATCCCCATCCATCCCATCCATCCCCATCCATCCCAATCCATCCCCATCCATCCCCATCCATCCCCATCCATCCCATCCATCCCATCCATCCCCATCCATCCCATCCATCCCATCCATCCCATCCATCCCCATCCATCCCATCCATCCCAATCCATCCCAATCCCATCCCATCCATCCCCATCCATCCCAATCCATCCCCATCCATCCCCATCCATCCCATCCATCCCAATCCATCCCAATCCCATCCCATCCATCCCCATCCATCCCATCCATCCCCATCCATCCCCATCCATCCCCATCCATCCCATCCATCCCCATCCATCCCATCCATCCCAATCCATCCCATCCATCCCATCCATCCCATCCATCCCCATCCATCCCAATCCATCCCAATCCATCCCAATCCCATCCCATCCATCCCATCCATCCCCATCCATCCCATCCATCCCCATCCATCCCCATCCATCCCCATCCATCCCATCCATCCCCATCCATCCCATCCATCCCCATCCATCCCATCCATCCCCATCCATCCCCATCCATCCCCATCCATCCCATCCCATCCATCCCCATCCATCCCCATCCATCCCATCCATCCCATCCATCCCATCCATCCCATCCATCCCCATCCATCCCCATCCATCCCATCCATCCCCATCCATCCCTATCCATCCCATCCATCCCAATCCATCCCAATCCCATCCCATTGCCCCATCAGAAGCTCAAGGATTACCAGCGCCGCCTCGATCTCTCCGGCCTCAAGCAGAGCTCGGACCCATTGCTGAGCGAGTTCAAGGTAAGAACAGCCCAAACCAGCCCAAACCAGCCCAAACCAGCCCAAACCAGCCCAAAATCACCCCAAACCAGCCCAAACCAGCCCAAACCAGCCCAAACCCAGCCCAAACCAGCCCAAACCCACCCAAACTCCCCCAAACCCCCCCAAACACCCCCCAAACGCCCCCCAAACGCCGCCAAACGCCCCCCAAACGCCCCCCAAACGCCCCCCAAACGCCCCCCAAACGCCCCCCGAACGCCCCCAAACGCCCCCAAACCAGCCCAAACGCCCCCCAAACGCCCCCCAAACGCTCCCCAAACCCCCCCAAACGCCCCCAAACGCCCCCCAAACCCCCCCAAACGCCCCCCAAACGCCCCCCAAACCCCCCCAAACGCCCCCCAAACGCTCCCCAAACCCCCCCAAACGCCCCCAAACGCTCCCCAAACCCCCCCAAACGCCCCCCAAACGCCCCCCAAACCCCCCCAAACGCCCCCCAAACGCCCCCCAAACCCCCCCAAACGCCGCCAAACGCCCCCCAAATGCCGCCAAACGCCCCCCAAACGCCCCCCAAACGCCCCCCAAACGCCTCCCAAACCCACCCCAAACGCCCCCCAAACGCCCCCCAAACGCCCCCCAAACCCCCCCAAACGCCCCCAAACGCCCCCAAACGCCCCCCAAACGCCCCCCAAATGCCCCCAAACGCCCCCCAAACGCCCCCAAACGCCCCCCAAACGCCCCCCAAATGCCCCCAAACGCCCCCCCAAACGCCCCCCAAACCCCCCCAAACGCCGCCAAACGCCCCCCAAATGCCCCCAAAATGCCCCCCAAACGCCCCCCAAACGCCCCCAAACGCCCGCCAAACGCCCCCAAACGCCCCCAAATGCCCCCCAAACGCCCCCCAAATGCCCCCAAACGCCCCCCAAACGCCCCCCAAACGCCCCCAAACGCCCCCCAAACCCCCCCAAACGCCCCCAAATGCCCCCCAAACAACCCCAAACCCCCCCAAACGCCCCCAAACGCCCCCAAACGCCCCCCGAACGCCCCCAAACGCCCCCAAATGCCCCCAAACGCCCCCAAACGCCCCCAAACGCCCCCAAACGCCCCCCAAACGCCCCCCAAACCCCCCCAACGTGAGCCCCCCCCAGGGCACCGACCTCACCAAGCGGAACCTGGTGCACGAGGGGCCCCTGAGCTGGCGCCTGAGCAGGGACAAGGCCGTGGGTAAGGGGGGGTTTTGGGGGGGTTTGGGGCATTTTGGGGGGTTTGGGGCATTTTGGGGGGTTTTAGGGGCGTTTTGGGGGGGTTTAGGGGCGTTTGGGGGGCGGTTTTTGGGTGGTTTAGGGGTGTTGTGAGGCTGTTTCTGGGTCATTGTCAGGGTGGTTTGGGTCATTTGGGGGGGGTTGGGGCATTTTGGGGCACTTTTGGGGGGGTTTGGGGGCGTTTCTGGGTCAGTTTTGGGGTGTTTCCGCCTATTTCTGGTGTGTTTCCGCCCATTTCCGGGGTGTTTCCGCCCATTTCCGAGGTGTTTTTACCCATTTCCGCGGTGTTTTCGCCCATTTCCGGGGTGTTTTTACCCATTTCCGCGGTGTTTTCGCCCATTTCCGGGGTGTTTTAACCCATTTCCGGGGTGTTTTCGCCGTTTTTGGGGGTGTTTTTACCCATTTTTGGGGTGTTTTCGCCCATTTTTGGGGTGTTTTTACCCATTTCCGAGGTGTTTTTACCCATTTCCGGGGTGTTTTCGCCCATTTTTGGGGTGTTTTTACCCATTTCCGGGGTGTTTTTACCCATTTCCGGGTGTTTTTACCCATTTCCGAGGTGTTTTTACCCATTTCCGGGGTGTTTTTACCCATTTCCGGGGTGTTTTCGCCCATTTTTGGGGTGTTTTTACCCATTTCCGGGGTGTTTTCGCCCATTTCCGAGGTGTTTTTACCCATTTCCGAGGTGTTTTTACCCATTTCCGGGGTGTTTTTACCCATTTCCGGGGTGTTTTCGCCCATTTTTGGGGTGTTTTTACCCATTTCCGGGGTGTTTTCGCCCATTTCCGAGGTGTTTTTACCCATTTCCGCGGTGTTTTCGCCCATTTTTGGGGTGTTTTCGCCCATTTCCGGGGTGTTTTCACCCATTTTTGGGGTGTTTTAACCCATTTCCGGGGTGTTTTCGCCGTTTTTGGGGGTGTTTTTACCCATTTTTGGGGTGTTTTCGCCCATTTTTGGGGTGTTTTCGCCCATTTTGGGGGTGTTTTTACCCATTTCCGGGGTGTTTTCGCCATTTTTGGGGTGTTTTTACCCATTTCCGAGGTGTTTTTACCCATTTCCGGGGTGTTTTCGCCCATTTTTGGAGTGTTTTCGCCCATTTCCGGGGTGTTTTCGCCCATTTTTGGAGTGTTTTCGCCCATTTCCGGGGTGTTTTCGCCATTTTTGGGGTGTTTTTACCCATTTCCGAGGTGTTTTTACCCATTTCCGGGGTGTTTTCGCCGGTTTTGGGGGTGTTTTTACCCGTTTTTGGGGTGTTTTCGCCCATTTTTGGGGTGTTTTTACCCATTTCCGAGGTGTTTTCGCCCATTTCCGGGGTGTTTTTACCCATTTCCGGGGTGTTTTCGCCCATTTTTGGGGTGTTTTTACCCATTTCCGGGGTGTTTTCGCCCATTTTTGGGTTGTTTTTACCCATTTCCGGGGTGTTTTTACCCATTTCCGAGGTGTTTTTACCCATTTCCGGGGTGTTTTCGCCCATTTTTGGGTTGTTTTTACCCATTTCCGGGGTGTTTTTACCCATTTCCGAGGTGTTTTTACCCATTTTTGGGGTGTTTTTACCCATTTCCGGGGTGTTTTCGCCCATTTTTGGGGTGTTTTTACCCATTTCCGGGGTGTTTTCGCCCATTTCCGGGGTGTTTTTACCCATTTTTGGGGTGTTTTTACCCATTTCCGGGGTGTTTTTACCCATTTCCGGGGTGTTTTTACCCATTTCCGGGGTGTTTTTACCCATTTCCTGCCCCGTCCCCGCCCAGAGGTGCAGGTGCTGCTGCTCGATGACCTCCTGGTGCTGCTCCAGCGCCAGGACGAGCGCTTCCTCCTGCGCTGCCACAGCCGGAGCCTGGCGCCGGCCCCCGACGGGAAGCGGCTCCTGAGCCCCGTGATCCGGCTGCGCGCGGCCATGACGCGGCTCGTGGCCACCGGTAGGGGGCGGTAAAGCAGCGGCTGCGGCGGGGCCAATAGGGGCGAGCGGGGACGGGGTGGGGTGGAAAGGGGGGGGTTTGGGGTAAACGTGGGTGATTTTGGGGTAAAAAATGGGGATTTTGGGGTAAAAGTGGGTGATTTGGGGGTAAAAAATGGTGATTTTGGGGTAAAAGTGGGTGATTTTGGGGTAAACGTGGGTGATTTTGGGGTAAAAAATGGGGATTTTGGGGTAGAAAATGGTGATTTTGGGGTAAACGTGGGTGATTTTGGGGTAAAAAATGGTGATTTTTGGGGCAAAAAATGGGGATTTTGGGGTAAAAGTGGGTGATTTGAGGGTAAAAAATGGTGATTTTGGTGTAAAAGTGGGTGATTTTGGGGTAAAAAATGGTGATTTTGGGGTAAAAGTGGGTGATTTTGGGGTAAAAAATGGTGATTTTGGGGTAAAAGTGGGTGATTTTGGGGTAAAAAATGGTGATTTTGGGGTAAAAGTGGGTGATTTTGGGGTAAAAAATGGTGATTTTGGGGTAAAAAATGGTGATTTTGGGGTAAAAGTAGGTGATTTGGGGGTAAAAAATGGTGATTTTGGGGTAAAAGTGGGTGATTTTGGGGTAAAAAATGGTGATTTTGGGGTAAAAGTGGGTGATTTTGGGGTAAAAAATGGTGATTTTGGGGTAAAAAATGGTGATTTGGGGGTAAAAGTAGGTGATTTGGGGGTAAAAAATTGTGATTTTGGGGTAAAAGTGGGTGATTTGGGGGTAAAAAATGGTGCTTTGGGGGTAAAAGTGGGTGATTTTGGGGTAAAAAATGGTGTTTTTGGGGTAAAAGTGGGTGATTTTGGGGTAAAAAATGGTGATTTTGGGGTAAAAGTGGGTGATTTTGGGGTAAAAAATGGTGTTTTTGGGGTAAAAGTGGGTGATTTTGGGGTAAAAAATTGTGATTTTGGGGTAAAAAATGGTGATTTTGGTGTAAAAGTGGGTGATTTGGGGTTAAAAAATGGGGATTTGGGGGTAAATGTGGGTGATTTTGGGGTAAAAAAAGGTGATTTTGGGGTAAAAAATAGTGATTTGGGGGTAAAAGTGGGAGATTTTGGGGTAAAAGTGGGTGATTTTGGGGTAAAAAATGGTGATTTGGGGGTAAAAGTGGGTGATTTTGGGGTAAAAAATGGTGGTTTTGGGGTAAAAGTGGGTGATTTGGGGGTAAAAAATGGTGATTTTGGTGTAAAAGTGGGTGATTTTGGGGTAAAAAATGGTGATTTTGGGGTAAAAGTGGGTGATTTTGGGGTAAAAGTGGGTGATTTTGGGATAAAAAATGGTGATTTGGGGGTAAATGTGGGTGATTTGGGGGTAAAAGGTGATTTTGGGGTAAAAAATGGTGATTTGGGGGTAAAAATAGTGATTTGGGGGTAAAAGTGGGAGATTTTGGGGTAAAAGTGGGTGATTTTGGGGTAAAAAATGGTGATTTTGGGGTAAAAGTGGGTGATTTGGGGGTAAAAAATGGTGATTTTGGGGTAAAAGTGGGTGATTTTGGGGTAAAAAATGGTGATTTTGGGGTAAAAGTGGGTGATTTTGGGGTAAAAGTGGGTGATTTTGGGGTAAAAAATGGTGATTTTGGGGTAAAAGTGGGTGATTTTGGGGTAAAAAATGGTGATTTGGGGTAAATGTGGGTGATTTTGGGGTAAAAAAAGGTGATTTTGGGGTAAAAAATAGTGATTTGGGGGTAAAAGTGGGAGATTTTGGGGTAAAAGTGGGTGATTTTGGGGTAAAAATGGTGATTTTGGGGTAAAAGTGGGTGATTTTGGTGTAAAAGTGGGTGATTTTGGGGTAAAAAATGGTGATTTTGGGGTAAAAGTGGTGGTTTCGGGGTGAAAATCGGTTATTTGGGGGGGAAAAAGGGTTATTTGGGGGTCCAAAGGGATGATTTGGGGGTCAAAAGGGGCGATTTTGGGGTAAAAAGGGTGATTTTGCCCCCCCAGACCCCAAGGCGTTTTACGTCATCATCAGCTGGGACAATGGGGCTCAGATCTACGAGCTGGGGGCACAGACGGTGGCCGAGAGGAAGAAGTGGGGCTGGGGGGGGGCCGGGGGGCTCCATTGCAGTCTATGGGGGGGTTTGGGCTGGTCCATTGTGGTCTATGGGGGGGTTTGGGCTGGTCCATTGTGGTCTATGGGGGGTTTGGGCTGGTCCATTGTGGTTTATGGGGGGTCCATTGTGTCCTATGAGTGGGTTTGGGCTGGTCCATTGTGGTCTATGGGGGGTCCATTGTGTCCTATGAGTGGGTTTGGGCTGGTCCATTGTGGTTTATGGGGGGTCCATTGTGTCCTATGAGTGGGTTTGGGCTGGTCCATTGTGGTCTATGGGGGGGTTTGGGCTGGTCCATTGTGGTCTATGGGGGGTCCATTGTGTCCTATGAGTGGGTTTGGGCTGGTCCATTGTGGTCTATGGGGGGGTTTGGGCTGGTCCATTGTGGTTTATGGGGGGTCCATTGTGTCCTATGAGGGGGTTTGGGCTGGTCCATTGTGGTTTATGGGGGGGTTTGGGCTGGTCCATTGTGGTCTATGAAGGGTCCATTGTGTCCTATGGGGGGGGTTGGGCTGTTCCATTTTCTCCTATGGGGGGCTGGGCTGTTCCATTGTCTCCTATGGGGGGGTTGGGCTGTTCCATTGTCTCCTATGGGGGGGTTGGGCTTTTCCATTGTCTCCTATGGGGGGGTTGGGCTGTTCCATTGTCTCCTATGGGGGGTTTGGGCTGTTCCATTGTCTCCTATGGGGGGGTTGGGCTTTTCCATTGTCTCCTATGGGGGGGTTGGGCTGTTCCATTGTCTCCTATGGGGGGGTTGGGCTGTTCCATTGTCTCCTATGGGGGGGTTGGGCTTTTCCATTGTCTCCTATGGGGGGGTTGGGCTGTTCCATTGTCTCCTATGGGGGGTTTGGGCTGTTCCATTGTCTCCTATGGGGGGTTTGGCTGTTCCATTGTCTCCTATGGGGGGGGTTGGGCTGTTCCATTGTCTCCTATGGGGGGGTTGGGCTTTTCCATTGTCTCCTATGGGGGGGTTGGGCTGTTCCATTGTCTCCTATGGGGGGGTTGGGCTGTTCCATTGTCTCCTATGGGGGGGGTTGGGCTGTTCCATTGTCTCCTATGGGGGGGTTGGGCTTTTCCATTGTCTCCTATGGGGGGGTTGGGCTTTTCCATTGTCTCCTATGGGGGGGTTGGGCTGTTCCATTGTCTCCTATGGGGGGGTTGGGCTTTTCCATTGTCTCCTATGGGGGGGTTGGGCTTTTCCATTGTCTCCTATGGGGGGGTTGGGCTTTTCCATTGTCTCCTATGGGGGGGTTGGGCTGTTCCATTGTCTCCTATGGGGGGGGGTCTCACCCTCTGCCCCCCCCCAGCTGGTGTGACCTCATCAATGAGACCGCCGGAGCCCTCCCCCTCCCCGGCACCCACCGTGGGAAAGGGGGGAGGGGGGGGGGCCCCACCCCCACCCCGCTCGAGTGAGTCTGGGGGGATTTTGGGGTAAAAAAGGGGGATTTTGGGGTCCGGGGGGGGGGGTTTCTTCTTTGACCCCCCCCTTTCTCCCCCCGCCCAGCAGTTACAGGGAGGCAGAGAATGGGGGCAGCCCAAAGGAGGCAATGGAGGGTGAGTGGGGTCTATGGGGCTCTATGGGGCTCTATGAGGTCTCTATGGGTCTCTATGGGGTCTCTATGGGGTCTCTATGGGGTCTCTATGGGGTCTCTATGGGTCTCTATGGGGTCTCTATGGGGTCTCTATGGGTCTCTACGGGGTCTCTATGGGTCCCTATGGGTCCCTATGGGGTCTCTATGGGTCTCTATGGGGTCTCTATGGGTCCCTATGGGTCCCTATGGGGTCTCTATGGGTCTCTATGGGTCTCTATGGGTCCCTATGGTGTCTCTATGGGTCTCTATGTGTCCCTATGGGTCTCTATGGGGTCTCTATGGGTCCCTATGGGTCCCTATGGGGTCCCTATCGGTCTCTATGGGTCCCTATGGGTCTCTATGGGGTCTCTATGGGTCCCTATGGGTCCCTATGGGGTCTCTATGGGTCTCTATGGGTCTCTATGGGGTCTCTATGGGTTTCTATGGGGTCTCTATGGGTCCCTATGGGTCCCTATGGGGTCTCTATGGGTCTCTATGGGTCTCTATGGGTCCCTATGGTGTCTCTATGGGTCTCTATATGTCCCTATGGGTCTCTATGGGGTCTCTATGGGTCCCTCTGGGTCCCTATGGGGTCCCTATGGGTCTCTATGGGTCCCTATGGGTCTCTATGGGGTCTCTATGGGTCCCTATGGGTCCCTATGGGGTCTCTATGGGGCTCTATGGGTCCCTATGGGTCTCTATGGGTCTCTATGGGGTCTCTATGGGTCTCTATGGCGTCTCTATGGGGTCCCTATGGGTCTCTGTGGGTCCCTATGGGTCTCTATGGGGTCTCTATGGGTCTCTATGGGGTCTCTATGGGGTCTCTATGGGTCCTTATGGGTCCCTATGGTGTCTCTATGGGTCTCTATGGTGTCTCTATGGTTCTCTATGGGTCCCTATGGGTCCCTATGGTGTCTCTATGGGGTCTCTATGGGGTCCCTATGGGTCTGTATGGGGTCTCTATGGGTCTCTATGGTGTCTCTATGGGTCTCTATGGGGTCTCTATGGTGTCTCTATGGGTCTCTATGGGTCTCTATGGGGTCTCTATGGGTCCCTATTGTGTGTCTATGGGTCTCTATGGGTCCCTATGGTGTCTCTATCGGGTCTCTATGGGTCTCTATGGGTCCCTATGGGTCTCTATGGGGTCTCTATGGGTCTCTATGGGTCCCTATGGGGTCCCTATGGGTCTCTATGGGTCCCTATGGTGTCTCTATGGGGTCTCTATGGGTCCCTATGGGGTCCCTATGGGTCTCTATGGGTCTCTATGGGTCCCTATGGGTCTCTATGGGGTCTCTATGGTTCTCTATGGGGTCCCTATGGTGTCTCTATGGGGCTCTATGGGTCCCTATGGGTCTCTATGGGTCTCTATGGGGTCTCTATGGGTCTCTATGGCGTCTCTATGGGGTCCCTATGGGTCTCTGTGGGTCCCTATGGGTCTCTATGGGGTCTCTATGGGTCTCTATGGGGTCTCTATGGGGTCTCTATGGGGTCTCTATGGGTCCTTATGGGTCCCTATGGTGTCTCTATGGGGTCTCTATGGGGTCTCTATGGTTCTCTATGGGTCCCTATGGGTCCCTATGGTGTCTCTATGGGGTCTCTATGGGGTCCCTATGGGTCTGTATGGGGTCTCTATGGGTCTCTATGGGGTCCCTATGGGTCTCTATGGGGTCTCTATGGGTCCCTATGGTGTCTCTATGGGTCTCTATGGGTCCCTATGGGTCTCTATGGGTCCCTATGGTGTCTCTATCGGGTCTCTATGGGTCCCTATGGGTCCCTTTGGGGTCTCTATGATTCCCTATGGGTCTCTCTGGGTTCCTATGGGTCCCTATGGGTCTCTATGGGGTCTCTATGGGTCCCTATGGTGTCTCTATGGGTCTCTATGGGTCTCTATGGGGTCTCTATGGGTCCCTATGGGTCCCTATGGGGTCCCTATGGGTCTCTATGGGTCTCTATGGGTCTCTATGGGGTCTCTATGGGTCCCTATGAGGTCCCTATGGGTCCCTATGGGTCTCTATGGGGTCCCTATGGGTCCCTATGGGTCTCTATGGGGTCTCTATGGTGTCCCTATGGGTCTCTATGGGGTCCCTATGGGTCTCTATGGGGTCTCTATGGGGCTCTATGGGGTCCCTATGGGTCCCTATGGGTCTCTGCCCCCCCAGAGGTGCCGGTGCTGGGCAGAGCCCCCCCCTTGCCCGGGGAGGGGGGGCTGGCGGCTGCTGCGCTGCAGAGAGGTGAGAGCCCCGAAACCGCCTGGAACTGCCCCAAACCAGCCCCAGACCCCCCCAGACCCAGGCTGAGCTCCCTATGCAGACCCCATACACCCCATATCCCCCTATGGATCCCCTATGTGTGCCCTATACGGCCCCTATATAGCCCTATGTGTGCCTGTATTGCCCCATATCCGCCCTCTATACATACAGTTCTATACCCACTGTATCCCTTATATATCAGTATATACCCTCTGTATTCTCTATATAGCTCCTATATCCCTATATAGATCTCTAAATACAGTCTATATACTCCTATGTATCTCTATGTTTTGTTCTATATGCACTTATATACTCCGTATATACCCACTGTATACCCTTATATACTATATATAATATAGTATATATAATATATAATAATATATACTATATATAATATATAGTGTAATATATATAATATATAATATATATAATATATAGTGTAATATATATAATATATACTATATATAATATATAGTGTAATATATATAATATATAATATATATAATATATAGTGTAATATATATAATATATACTATATATAATATATAGTGTAATATATATAATATATAATATATATAATATATAGTGTAATATATATAAAATATACTATATATAATATATAGTGTAATATATATAATATATACTATATATAATATATAGTGTAATATATATAATATATACTATATATAATATATAGTGTAATATATATAATATATAATATATATAATATATAGTGTAATATATATAATATATACTATATATAATATATAGTGTAATATATAATATATAATATATATAATATATAGTGTAATATATATAATATATACTATATATAATATATAGTATAATATATATAATATATAGTATAATATATACAATCTATAATATGTATAATATATAGTATAACGTATATATACTATATACTTATATACTATATTAGTATACTGCTATATACCCCGTATATACCCTTATATACCGTTGTATACTGCTCTATACCCCATATATACCTACTATACACCCTTATATACCCATATGTACTCCTGTATACCCACTGTATAGCCTTATATAGCCCTATATAGCTGCTGTATACCCACTATATACTCCTATGTACTTGTGTAGGACCTTTACGTACTCTTACATACCTTTATATGCACCCTATATACCATTATGGACTCCCATATACCCCCATATACCCCTATATACCCCTTATATACACCTTATATTCCCCCATATCTCCACTATATATGCCCCCATATACCTGATATATCCCCCCTTTCCTCCTATATCCCCCTATATACCCCCATATACGCCCTACATACTCCACATATACCCCCATATACCCCTATATACCCCCATATCCCCCCTCTAGACCCCTGTGCAACCCATCTTTATCCCTATATACCCCCTATATACTCTCCATATCCCCCCATAAACTCCCGTATCTCCCTATAGACCCCATATCCTGCCATATCTCCCCTATTCACCCTGTATATCCCCCCTATATAACCCCTATATAACCCTATATGACCCTTATATAACCCCTATATGACCCCTATATAACCCTTATATAACTGTTATATGACCCCATATGACCCCTATATAACCTCTAAATGACCCCGTATGACCGCTATAGAACCCCTATGTGACCCCTATATGACCCCTATATAACTCCTATATAATCCCTATATGACCTCTGTATGACCCCTATATAACCCCTATATGACCCCATATAACCCCTAAATGACTCCTATATGACCCCTGTTTGACCCCTGTTTGACCCCTGTATGACCCCTATATGACCCCTGTATAACCCCTATATGACCTCTGTTTGACCCCTGTATGACCCCTATATAACCCCTATATAACCCCTATATGACCTCTGTTTGACCCTTGTTTGACCCCTGTATGACCCCTATATAACCCCTAAATGACCCCTATATGACCCCTGTTTGACCCCTGTTTGACCCCTGTATGACCCCTATATAACCCCTGAATGACCCCTATATGACCCCTGTTTGACCCGTTTGACCCCTGTATGACCCCTATATAACCCCTATATGACCTCTGTTTGACCCCTGTTTGACCCCTGTATGACCCCTATATAACCCCTATATGACCCCTGTTTGACCCCTGTATGACCCCTATATGACCCCTATATGACCTCTGTATGACCCCTATATAACCCCTATATGACCCGTTTGACCCCTGTATGACCCCTATATAACCCCTATATGACCCCTGTTTGACCCCTGTATGACCCCTATATGACCCCTATATGACCTCTGTATGACCCCTATATAACCCCTATATGACCCGTTTGACCCCTATATGACCCCTATATAACCCCTATATGACCTCTGTTTGACCCCTGTATGACCCCTATATGACCCCTGTTTGACCCCTCTTTGACCCCTGTATGACCCCTATATAACCCCTACATGACCCCTATATAACCCCTATATGACCCCTGTATGACCCCTGTTTGACCCCTGTATGACCCCTATATGACCCCTGTTTGACCCCTCTTTGACCCCTGTATGACCCCTATATAACCCCTACATGACCCCTATATAACCCCTATATGACCCCTGTATGACCCCTGTTTGACCCCTGTATGACCCCTATATGACCCCTGTTTGACCCCTCTTTGACCCCTGTATGACCCCTCCCCCCCCAGTGGCGGCTCTGAAGCGGCTCCTCCCCTCCCCCCTCCCCGCCCCGGCGCCGCCGCGGGACCAGAGCGAGGCTCCCGATGGGGGAGGGGCAGGTACGGAGCGGGGGGGGGAGGGGCGGGAAGGGGGAGGGGCCCCTCCCCCCATCGCTCATTGCCCCTCCCCCCTCCCCCCCCCCCGCTCCCCACTTAGGGGTCACGGAGGCCCCCCCCCATGCGGCCGGGGTGGGGGAGGAGCTGCAGGGCCTGGAGGAGGCGCTGCTGAGGCTGAAGGTGGGGCTGGGACCCATAAGTGTGGGGCTGGGAGCCATAAGTGTGGGGCTGGGAGCCATAGAGAGGGGCTGGGAGCCATAAGTGTGGGGCTGGGAGCCATAGAGAGGGGCTGGGACCCATAAGTGTGGGGCTGGGAGCCATAAGTGTGGGGCTGGGACCCATAAGTGTGGGGCTGGGACCCATAGAGAGGGGCTGGGACCCATAAGTGTGGGGCTGGGACCCATAAGTGTGGGGCTGGGAGCCATAAGTGTGGGGCTGGGAGCCATAGAGAGGGGCTGGGACCCATAAGTGTGGGGCTGGGACCCATAAGTGTGGGGCTGGGAGCCATAAGTGTGGGGCTGGGAGCCATAAGTGTGGGGCGGGACCCATAAGTGTGGGGCTGGGACCCATAAGTGTGGGGCTGGGAGCCATAGAGAGGGGCTGGGACCCATAAGTGTGGGGCTGGGACCCATAAGTGTGGGGCTGGGAGCCATAAGTGTGGGGCGGGACCCATAAGTGTGGGGCTGGGACCCATAAGTGTGGGGCTGGGAGCCATAGAGAGGGGCTGGGACCCATAAGTGTGGGGCTGGGAGCCATAGAGAGGGGCTGGGACCCATAAGTGTGGGGCTGGGAGCCATTGAGAGGGGCTGGGAGCCATAGAGAGGGGCTGGGACCCATAAGTGTGGGGCTGGGACCCATAAGTGTGAGGCTGGGACCCGCTATGGGGCTGCCCATGACCCGCTATGGGTCCGCCCCCCCGCTATGGGGCGCTGCAGGAGCTGGAGGAGAGCTTCTGGCAGCTCCAACAGGCGCTGGGCAAGCGCGGCCCCACGGGAGCCGGGTACACGTGAGGGGCAGGTAGGGGGCGCTGTGGGGCTCGTCTCTATGGGGCTCTATGGGGCTCTATGGGTCTCTATGAGGTCTCTATGGGTCTCTATGGGGCTCTATGGGCTCTATGGGTCTCTATGGGTCTCTATGGGGCTCTATGGGGCTCTATGGGCTCTATGGGTCTCTATGAGGTCTCTATGGGTCTCTATGGGGCTCTATGGGTCTCTATGGGCTCTATGGGTCTCTATGAGGTCTCTATGGGTCTCTATGGGTCTCTATGGGTCTCTATGGGGCTCTATGGGCTCTATGGGTCTCTATGAGGTCTCTATGGGTCTCTATGGGGCTCTATGGGTCTCTATGGGGTCTCTATGGGGTCCCTATGGGTCTCTATGGGTCTCTATGGGGTCTCTATGGGGTCCCTATGGGGTCTCTATGGGGCTCTATGGGGCTCTATGGGGTCTCTATGGGGCTCTATGGGGCTCTATGGGTCTCTATGGGGCTCTATGGGGTCTATGGGGTCTCTATGGGGCTCTATGGGGCCTATGGGGTCTCTATGGGGCTCTATGGGGTCTCTATGGGGTCTCTATGGGGCTCTATGGGGTCTCTATGGGTCTCTATGAGGTCTATGGGTCTCTATGGGGCTCCATGGGGGCTCTATGGGGTCTCTGTGGGGCTCTATGGGGTCTCTATAGGGTCTCTATGGGGCTCTATGGGGCTCTATGGGCTCTATGGGGCTCTATGGGTCTCTATGAGGTCTCTATGGGTCTCTATGGGGCTCTATGGGGCTCTATGGGCTCTATGGGGTCTCTGTGGGCCTCTATGGGGTCTCTATGGGGTCCCTATGGGTCTCTATGGGTCTCTATGGGGTCTCTATGGGGTCCCTATGGGGTCTCTATGGGGCTCTATGGGGCTCTATGGGGTCTCTATGGGGCTCTATGGGGCTCTATGGGTCTCTATGGGGCTCTATGGGGTCTATGGGGTCTCTATGGGTCTCTATGGGGTCTCTATGGGGCTCTATGGGGCTCTATGGGGTCTCTATGGGGCTCTATGGGGTCTCTATGAGGCTCTATGGGGACTCTATGGGGTCTCTGTGGGGCTCTATGGGGTCTCTATAGGGTCTCTATGGGGCTCTATGGGGTCTCTGTGGGTCTCTATGGGGTCTCTATGGGTCTCTATGGGGCTCTATGGGGCTCTATGGGTTCTATGGGGCTCTATGGGGCTCTATGGGGCTCTATGGGGTCTCTGTGGGTCTCTATGGGGTCTCTATGGGGCTCTATGGGTCTCTATGGGTCTCTATGGGGTCTCTATGGGGTCTCTATGGGGCTCTATGGGGTCTCTATGGGGCTCTATGGGGTCTATGGGGTCTCTATGGGGTCTCTGTGGGTCTCTATGGGGTCTCTATGGGGCTCTATGGGTCTCTATGGGGCTCTATGGAGTCTCTATGGGGTCTCTATGGGTCTCTATGGGTCTCTATGGGGCTCTATGGAGTCTCTATGGGGTCTCTATGGGTCTCTATGGGTCTCTATGGGGCTCTATGGAGTCTCTATGGGGTCTCTATGGGTCTCTATGGGGCTCTGTGGGGTCTCTATGGGGCTCTATGGGTCCCATCACCCCCTCTCTCCCCTAGGCCCTTTCCAGTGCACCCGGACCCCCCCTCCCCATCGCAGTGGTTCAGCCCCCCCCACGCTTGTGCCTTATATAGGGACC
Source organism: Psittacula echo (assembly GCF_963264785.1). Lineage (NCBI taxonomy): Eukaryota > Metazoa > Chordata > Aves > Psittaciformes > Psittacidae > Psittacula > Psittacula echo. The sequence goes on from NW_027664275.1 coordinate 40,629, forward strand.
CCCCCAATCTATGGGGCTGGGGGGGGGTCCCCCCCCAGAGCTATGGGGCAGCTTTAGGGACCCCCCCCATATGGGGGGGAGGAGTTTGGGTGGAAAACCCCAAGAATTGGGAAAAACCCCAATAAAAATTGATGCTTTTGCCCCACGGAGCCCCCATTTATGGGACCCCCCTATATTGGGGTCCCCCCCCTATATAATGGGCTCCCCCTATCCCCCCCCCATACTTGGACCATTCCATCCCCCCCATATATTGAGGCTCCCCCCCATATAATGGGGTCCCCCCCCCATATAATGGGTTTCCTCCCTATATATTGGGGTCCACCCCCTCTATAATGGGGTCCCCCCCATATATTGGGGTCCCCGTTCATGGGACCCCCCTATACGTTGGGGTCCCCCCTTTCCCCCCCCCCCCCACTTGGACCATTCCACCCCCCCCACGCGGGGTCACACGAGGTCACTTTATTGCTTCAGCAGCCGCCGGGGGGGGGGGGGGCGGCGCATTTGGGGGGGGGGAGGGGGGGGGGACACACAAAAGGGGGGGGTATTTACAGTGGGGGAGGGGCAGGACCACACCAACACAGAAGCGGGGGGGGGGGGGGGCACCAACCATATTGCACTTGGGGGGGGTTAAAATGGTGGGGGGAGGAGGGAGGAAAAGGGGGGGGGTTATGGGGTGGACGCCCCTTCCCCCCCCCCCACCGTATAAAGTGGTACGCGCCAGGGGGCGCCATAACCCCGCTGCGCGGCCCCGTTCGGACCGCACCAAGTCAGGGCGCGGGGGGGGGGGTGGCGGCGTCGTCCCCTCCTCCTCCCCCCCCCGCGGTTCCGTCCGTGACCTCCAGCTCCGAGTCCGAGTCCGGGGGGGGTGGGGGGGGCGGTCCGGGAGGGACCAAAGTGGGGAAGAAATGGGGGGGGGGAGGCGGTGGAGGGGGGGTGTAAAGAGGAGGGGGCAGCTTGGGCACCCCCAGCGCCCCCGGCACGAATGGTCCGGCCCAGCCCCACGGGTACTCGGGCAGAGGGGAGCGGGCGAAGCCCCCCCCGAGCAGCGCCGGAGCCTTGGGAAGGCCTGGGGGGGGGGGGGGGGGGGGAGGTTGTTGGAACAGCCGGAACAGCCGCGGGGCCGGAAGGACCCGAGAGTGTCCGGAAAGAGCCGAAGGGAGCGGGAATAGCCCCAAAGCAGCCCCGAAAGTGCCCGAAACAGCCCCAAAACAACCCGGGATAGATTAAAATAGACAGAAATAGCCCCGAAATAGGCAGGAATAGCCCAAAGTAGCCCCAAATAGACAGAAATAGCCCGACATAGCCCAAAATAGCCCCGAAATAGACAGAAATAGCCCGAAATAGACAGAAATAGGCCGAAAATCGACAGAAATAGCCCAAAATAGACAGAAATAGCCCGAAATAGCCCCGAAATAGACAGAAATAGCCCCGAAATAGACAGAAATAGCCCAAAATAGACAGAAATAGGCCGAAAATAGACAGAAATAGCCCAAAATAGACAGAAATAGCCCGAAATAGCCCCCAAATAGACAGAAATAGCCCCGAAATAGACAGAAATAGCCCAAAATAGACAGAAATAGCCCCGAAATAGACAGAAATAGCCCAAAATAGACAGAAATAGGCCGAAAATAGACAGAAATAGCCCAAAATAGACAGAAATAGCCCAGAAATAGCCCAAAATAGACAGAAATAGGCCGAAAATAGACAGAAATAGCCCAAAATAGACAGGAATAGCCGCGAAATAGACTGAAATACCCCGAAAGAGCCAAAAATAAACTGAAATAGCCCGAAATAGACTAAAGTAGCCCAAAATGGCCCGAAATAGACGGAAATTGACCAAAATAGACAGAAATAGCCCCAAAAATAGACAGAAATAGACCAAAATAGCCCCAAAATAGACAGAAATAGCCCCAAAAATAGACAGAAATAGACCAAAATAGCCCCAAAATAGACAGAAATAGCCCCAAAGTAGCCCCAAAATAGCCCGAAATAGCCCCAAAGTAGCCCCAAAATAGACAGAAATAGACCAAAATAGCCCCAAAATAGACAGAAATAGCCCCAAAGTAGCCCCAAAATAGCCCGAAATAGCCCCAAAGTAGCCCCAAAATAGACAGAAATAGACCAAAATAGCCCCAAAATAGACACAAATAGACAGAGGTAGCCCCGAAATAGACTGAAATAGCCCCAAAATAGACAGAAATAAACCGAAATAGCCCCAAAATAGACAGGAATAGCCCCAAATAGCCCCAAAATAGACAGAAATAAACCGAAATAGCCCCAAAATAGACAGGAATAGCCCCAAATAGCCCCAAAATAGACAGAAATAAACCGAAATAGCCCCAAAATAGACAGGAATAGCCCCAAATAGCCCCAAAATAGACAGAAATAAACCGAAATAGCCCCAAAATAGACAGGAATAGCCCCAAAATAGCCCCAAAATAGACAGAAATAGCCCCAAAACCCAGCTTGAAACCACCCCCGACCCCCCCCCCCCTCCCCTAATGCCCCTCCAAGGCAGCAGGGGGCGCCAGGGTGCCTCCCCGTCCCCGCCCCTTACCGGGTGCCAGCGCGGGCAGCGCCGCCTCCAGCCGCAGCTTGTCCCGCTCGAAAAGGGGAGCGCGCCCCCCAGCGGGCGGGAGGTCTGCGGGGCGGGGGTTGCACAGCAGCGACTGGAGCGCCTTTGGGGGGGGCAATGGGGGGAGGGGGCTGGAGTGTCCCCATTGACCCCATTGGCCCCCATTGCCCCCCATTCACCTCCGTTCATCCCCATTGATCCCCGTTGCCCCCACTGATCCCCATTGACCCCATTGATCCCCACTGATCCCATTGATGCCATTGACTGTATTGACCCCGTTGATCTCATTGCCCCCATTGATCCCTGTTGATCCCATTGATCCCATTGACTCCATTGCCCCCACTGATCCCCATTGATCCCATTGACTCCATTGACCCCATTAATCCCATTGATCCCATTGCCCCCATTGATCCCTGTTGATCCCATTGATCCCCATTGATCCCATTGACTCCATTGCCCCCCTTGATCCCATTGACTCCATTGACCCCATTGATCCCATTGATCCCATTGCCCCCATTGATCCCATTGACTCCATTGACCCCATTGACCCCATTGATCCCATTGACTCCATTGACCCCATTGATCCCATTGATCCCATTGATCCCATTGATCCCATTGATCCCATTGCCCCCATTGCCCCCATTGATCCCACTGACTCCATTGCCCCCATTGATCCCATTGCCCCCATTGATCCCACTGACTCCATTGCCCCCCTTGATCCCATTGACTCCATTGCCCCCATTGATCCCATTGATCCCGTTGCCCCCATTGATCCCATTGACTCCATTGCCCCCCTTGATCCCATTGATCCCATTGACTCCATTGCCCCCCTTGATCCCATTGCCCCCATTGCCCCCATTGATCCCATTGACTCCATTGCCCCCCTTGATCCCATTGACTCCATTGACCCCATTGATCCCATTGATCCCATTGCCCCCATTGCCCCCATTGATCCCATTGACTCCATTGCCCCCATTGATCCCATTGACCCCCTTGATCCCATTGACTCCATTGACCCCATTGATCCCATTGCCCCCATTGCCCCCATTGATCCCATTGACTCCATTGCCCCCATTGATCCCATTGACTCCATTGATCTCATTGATCCCATTGCCCCCATTGCCCCCCATTGTCCCCCGTTACCTCGGGGGTCAATGGGGCGCAGTCAGGTGCGGGGCCCCCCCCGGGGAAGGGGGCGGTGCTGAGCAGCAGGGGGGGCCCCCCCCCCAGCTCGAGCAGGGGGTAATTGACCAGCACCACTTTGCTGAAGTTGAACTTGTAGGTGAAGCGTTTGCCCTTGGTCTTGTGCAGGATGCGCTTGTTGTAGTAGTACCTATGGGGGGGGGGGGGCAGCGGGGGGGCCCCCCCAGTGAGCCCCATTGACACCCGTTGACTCCAGTGCACCCCCTTGACTCCAGTGACCACGACTGAACTCCATTGACTCCATTGACACCCATTGGCCACCATTGACTCCATTGATCTCCATTGATCACCATTGACCCCATTGACACCCATTGGCCACCATTGACTCCATTGATCTCCATTGATCACCATTGACCCCATTGACACCCATTGGCCACCATTGACCACCATTGACCCTCATTGACCCCACTGACACCCATTGACCACCATTGACTCCATTGACACCCATTGGCCACCATTGACTCCATTGACCTCCATTGATCACCATTGACCCCATTGACACCCATTGGCCACCATTGACCACCATTGACCCTCATTGACCCCACTGACACCCATTGACCACCATTGACTCCATTGACACCCATTGGCCACCATTGACTCCATTGACACCCATTGGCCACCATTGACTCCATTGATCTCCATTGATCACCATTGACCCCATTGACACCCATTGGCCACCACTGACCACCATTGACCCTCATTGACCCCACTGACACCCATTGACCACCATTGACTCCATTGACTCCATTGATCACCATTGACACCCATTGGCCACCATTGACCCTCATTGACCCCATTGACACCCATTGACCACCATTGACTCCATTGACACCCATTGACACCCACTGACACCCATTGATCACCATTGACTCCATTGACCACCATTGCACCCTACTGCCCCCCATTGACCCCATTCCTCCATTCCCCCCTTTCCCCCCATTCCCCCCATTCCCTCCATTCCCCCCATTCCCCCATTCCCCCATCCCCCCATTCCCCCCATTCCCCCATTCCCCCATCCCCCCATTCCCCCCATTCCCCCCATTCCCCCATTCCCCCCATTCCCCCCATTGCCCCCATTCCCCCCCATTGCCCCCATTCCCCCCATTCCCCCCATTCCCCCCATTCCCCCCATTCCCCCATTCCCTCCATTCCCCCCATTGCCCCCATTCCCCCCATTCCCCCATTCCCCCCATTCCCTCCATTCCCCCCATTCCCCCATTCCCCCCATTCCCCCATTCCCCCCATTCCCTCCATTCCCCCATTCCCCCCATTCCCCCCATCCCCCCATTCCCTCCATATCCCCGCAGCGGGGCTCCCCTCGGCCGCACTCCGGGACACTGGGATGCATCCCAATGGCTTCGGGTGCACCCGAACGCCTTCGGGTGCGCTCGGCTGCATCCGGATGCGCTCGGCTTCCGCTCGCCTCTCCCTGGGTACCACCCGCGAGCGCCCCCTCCCGGCCGCATCCCGGCCGCATCCCGGCCGCATCCCACGGCTTTCCCTCGGCATTCCCGGCATTCCCGGCCCACCTGAGCGCCCGGCTCAGCTTGTCGTAGTTCATGTGGGGCTTGCACTTGCGCACCCCCCAGAGCCGCGCCACCTCGTCCGGGTCCTTGATGACGAACTCGCCGTACTCGCCCTGCCAGGCGATGAGCTCCCGGTACCGCTCCTGCCGCAGCAGCTCCAGGATGAAGTGCCAGAGCTGGATCTGCCGGGAGCCGGGGCTCGACTCCGCCTTGTAGGCCCAGTCCGGGAAGGCGAAGCCTGCACAGGGAGACAGGGATGGAGAGGGGTGGATAGGGGTGGATAGGGGTGGATAGGGATGGATAGGGATGGATAGGGGTGGATGGGGTGGATAGGGGTGGATAGGGATGGATAGGGATGGATAGGGATGGATGGGATGGATAAGGATGGATGGGGTGGATAGGGATGGATAGGGATGGATAGGGATGGATAGGGGTGGATAGGGATGGATAGGGATGGATAGGGATGGATAGGGATGGATGGGATGGATAGGGATGGATAGGGATGGATGGGATGGATAAGGATGGATGGGGTGGATAGGGATGGATAGGGATGGATAGGGATGGATAGGGGTGGATAGGGATGGATGGGATGGATAGGGATGGATAGGGATGGATGGGGTGGATAGGGATGGATGGGGTGGATAGGGATGGATGGGATGGATAGGGATGGGTAGGGATGGATAGGGATGGATAGGGGTGGATAGGGATGGATAGGGATGGATAGGGATGGATGGGGTGGATAGGGATGGATAGGGATGGATAGGGATGGATAGGGATGGATGGGGTGGATAGGGATGGATAGGGATGGATGGGGTGGATAGGGATGGATAGGGATGGATGGGGTGGATAGGGGTGGATAGGGATGGATGGGATGGATAGGGATGGATAGGGATGGATAGGGATGGATGGGGTGGATAGGGGTGGATAGGGATGGATAGGGATGGATAGGGATGGATGGGGTGGATAGGGATGGATAGGGATGGATAGGGATGGATGGGGATGGATAGGGATGGATAGGGATGGATGGGGATGGATAGGGATGGATGGGGTGGATAGGGATGGATGGGGTGGATAGGGATGGATAGGGGTGGATAGGGATGGATAGGGGTGGATAGGGATGGTGGGGTGTGGATGGGAATGGATGGTTGGATGGATGATGGTGGAGATGGTGGGGTGAGGGTGGTGGGAGGGGTGGGATGGTGTGGTGTCGCGCGGTGCTCGGGGCGCCGCACGCCGGGGGGGGAGTGGGTGCAAAAGTGAAACTGAAAGTGAATGAAATGAATGCAAAGTGCATAAAATGAATGAAAGTGAAATAAAGGATGAATGGAAGTGGATAGGGGTGGATAGGGATGGATAGGGATGGATGAAGTGGATAGGGATGGATAGGGGTGGATAGGGATGGATGGGATGGATAGGGATGGATAGGGATGGATGGGGTGGATAGGGGTGGATAGGGGTGGATAGGGATGGATAGGGATGGATGGGGTGGTTAGGGGTGGATAGGGGTGGATAGGGTTGGATAGGGATGGATGGAGTGGATAGGGATGGATAGGGGTGGATAGGGATGGATGGGATGGATAGGGATGGATAGGGATGGATGGGGTGGATAGGTATGGATAGGGATGGATAGGGATGGATAGGGATGGATGGGATGGATAGGGATGGATAGGGATGGATGGGATGGATAGGGGTGGATAGGGATGGATAGGGATGGATGGGGTGGATAGGGATGGATGGGGTGGATAGGGATGGATAGGGATGGATAGGGATGGATAGGGATGGATGGATGGATAGGGATGGATAGCGGTGGATAGGGATGGATAGGGATGGATAGGAATGGATAGGGATGGATGGGATGGATGGGGGTGGATAGGGGTGGATAGGGGTGGATAGGGATGGATAGGGGTGGATAGGGATGGATAGGGGTGGATAGGGATGGATAGGGATGGATAGGGATGGATGGGATGATAGGGATGGATAGGATGGATAGGGATGGATGGGGTGGATAGGGATGGATGGGGTGGATAGGGATGGATGGGATGGATAGGGATGGATAGGGATGGATGGGGTGGATAGGGATGGATGGGGTGGATAGGGGTGGATGGGGTGGATAGGGATGGATAGGGATGGATGGGGTGGATAGGGGTGGATAGGGGTGGATAGGGATGGATAGGGATGGATGGAGTGGATAGGGATGAAGGGATGGATAGGGATGGATGGGGTGGATAGGGATGGATGGGGTGGATAGGGATGGATGGATGGATAGGGATGGATAGGGGTGGATAGGGATGGATGGGGTGGATAGGGATGGATGGGGTGGATAGGGATGGATGGGGTGGATAGGGATGGATGGGGTGGATAGGGATGGATGGGTGGATAGGGATGGATAGGGATGGATGGGGTGGATAGGGGTGGATAGGGGTGGATAGGGATGGATAGGGATGGATGAAGTGGATAGGGATGGATAGGGGTGGATAGGGATGGATGGGATGGATAGGGATGGATAGGGATGGATAGGGATGGATGGGGTGGATAGGTATGGATAGGGATGGATAGGGATGGATAGGGGTGGATAGGGATGGATAGGGGTGGATAGGGATGGATAGGGATGGATGGGGTGGATAGGGATGGATAGGGGTGGATAGGGATGGATAGGGGTGGATAGGGATGGATAGGGGTGGATAGGGATGGATGGGGGTGGATAGGGATGGATGGGATGGATAGGGATGGATAGGGATGGATAGGGATGGATGGGTGGATAGGGATGGATGGGGTGGATAGGGATGGATGGGATGGATAGGGATGGATAGGGATGGATGGGGTGGATAGGGATGGATGGGGTGGATAGGGGTGGATAGGGATGGATAGGGATGGATGGATGGATAAGGATGGATGGGGTGGATAGGGATGGATAGGGATGGATGGGATGGATAGGGGTGGATAGGGATGGATGGGATGGATAGGGATGGATAGGGATGGATGGGTGGATAGGGGTGGACAGGGGTGGATAGGGATGGATAGGGATGAATAGGGATGGATGGAGTGGATAGGGGTGGATAGGGATGGATAGGGATGGATGGGATGGATAAGGATGGATGGGGTGGATAGGGATGGATAGGGATGGATAGGGGTGGATAGGGATGGATGGGATGGATAGGGATGGATAGGGATGGATAGGGATGGATGGGGTGGATAGGGATGGATGGGGTGGATAGGGATGGATGGGATGGATAGGGATGGGTAGGGATGGATAGGGATGGATAGGGGTGGATAGGGATGAATAGGGATGGATAGGGATGGATGGGGTGGATAGGGATGGATAGGGATGGATAGGGATGGATAGGGATGGATGGGATGGATAGGGATGGATAGGATGGATAGGGATGGATGGGGTGGATAGGGATGGATAGGGATGGATGGGGTGGATAGGGGTGGATAGGGATGGATAGGGATGGATAGGGATGGATGGGGTGGATAGGGATGGATGGGGATGGATAGGGATGGATGGGATGGATAGGGATGGATAGGGATGGATGGATGGATAGGGATGGATAGGGATGGATAGGGATGGATGGGGTGGATAGGGATGGATAGGGATGGATAGGGGTGGATAGGGGTGGATAGGGATGGATGGGATGCATGGGGTGGACAGGGGTGGATAGGGATGGATAGGGATGGGTAGGGATGGATAGGGATGGATGGGGTGGATAGGGATGGATAGGGATTAATAGGGATTTATGCGGGTGGATAGGGATATATAGGGGTGTATAGGGATATAGGGATATATAGGGATGTAGGGATACAGGGATACAGGGACGCATAGAGAGGGATGCACAGGGGTACAGGGGCACTGGGATACAGGGATACAGGGACTCATGTCCAGGGATGCAGGGACACTGGGATGCAGTGGAGTGAAGTGATACAGGGATACATGGACAGGGATGCTCAGGGATACAGGGATACAGGGATAAGGATGCAGGGATACAGCGATGGAGGGATGCAGGGATGCAGGGATAAGGATACAGGGATACAGGGATAGGGATGCAGGGATACAGGATGGAGGGATGCAGGGATGCAGGGGTAAGGATACAGGGATACAGGGATAGGGATGCAGGGATACAGGGATACAGGGATAGGGATGCAGGGATGCAGGGATACAGGGATGCAGGGATGCAGGGATACAGGGATACAGGGATACAGGGATGGGGATGCAGGGATGCAGGGATACAGGGATAGGGATGCAGGGATGCAGGGATACAGGGATAGGGATACAGGGATGCAGGGATACAGGGATGCAGGGATGCAGGGATACAGGGATGCAGGGATACAGGATGCAGGGATACAAGGATAGGATGCAGGGATACAGGGATACAGGGATAGGGATACGGGGATACAGGGATAGGGATGCAGGGATAGGGATGCAGGGATGCAGGGATACAGGGATAGGGATACAGGGATGCAGGGATACAGGGATGCAGGGATACAGGGATACAGGGATAGGGATGCAGGGATAGAGATGCAGGGATGCAGGGATACAGGGATAGGGATACAGGGATGCAGGGATACAGGATACAGGGATGCAGGGATACAGGGATACAGGGATACAGGGATGCAGGGATGCAGGGATAGGGATGCAGGGATGCAGGGATGCAGGGATACAGGGATAGGGATGCAGGGATGCAGGGATACAGGGATGCAGGGATAGGGATACAGGGATACAGGGATAGGGATACAGGGATACAGGGATAGGGATGCAGGGATGCAGGGATACAGGGATGCAGGGATACAGGGGATGCAGGGATGCAGGGATACAGGGATACAGGGATAGGGATGCAGGGATGCAGGGATGCAGGGATGCAGGGATAGGGATACAGGGATACAGGATAGGGATACAGGGATACAGGGATAGGGATGCAGGGATGCAGGGATACAGGGATGCAGGGATACAGGGATGCAGGATGCAGGGATACAGGGATACAGGGATAGGATACAGGGATACAGGGATAGGGATGCAGGGATGCAGGGATGCAGGGATACAGGGATACAGGGATACAGGGATGCAGGGATACAGGGATAGGGGTGCAGGGATGCAGGGATGCAGGGATACAGGGATACAGGGATACAGGGATGCAGGGATGCAGGGATACAGGGATGCAGGGATACAGGGATACAGGGATGCAGGGATACAGGGATGCAGGGATACAGGGATGCAGGGATACAGGGATAGGGGTGCAGGGATGCAGGGATGCAGGGATACAGGGATACAGGGATACAGGGATAGGGGTGCAGGGATGCAGGGATGCAGGGATACAGGGATACAGGGATACAGGGATGCAGGGATACAGGGATACAGGATGCAGGGATGCAGGGATGCAGGGATACAGGGATGCAGGGATACAGGGATACAGGGATGCAGGGATACAGGGATGCAGGGATACAGGGATACAGGGATGCAGGGATGCAGGGATGCAGGGATACAGGGATGCAGGGATACAGGGATACAGGGATACAGGGATGCAGGGATACAGGGATACAGGGATGCAGGGATGCAGGGATGCAGGGATACAGGGATGCAGGGATACAGGGATGCAGGGATGCAGGGATACAGGGATGCAGGTGATACAGGGATGCAGGGATGCAGGGATGCAGGGATACAGGGATGCAGGGATGGAGGGATGCAGGGATACAGGGATGCAGGGATACAGGGATGCAGGGATGCAGGGATGCAGGGATGCAGGGATGCAGGGATACAGGGATGCAGGGATGCAGGGATGCAGGGATGCAGGGATGCAGGGATGCAGGGATACAGGGATGCAGGGATAGGGATGCAGGGATGCAGGGATGCAGGGATGCAGAGATGCAGGGATAGGGATGCAGGGATGCAGGGATACAGGGATGCAGGGATAGGGATGCAGGGATGCAGGGATGCAGGGATGCAGGGATACAGGGATACAGGGATGCAGGGATAGGGATGCAGGGATGCAGGGATGCAGGGATAGGGATACAGGGATGCAGGGATGCAGGGATGCAGGGATACAGGGATGCAGGATAGGGATGCAGGGATGCAGGGATGCAGGGATGCAGGGATGCAGGGATAGGGATACAGGGATGCAGGATGCAGGGATGCAGGGATACAGGGATGCAGGGATAGGGATACAGGGATGCAGGGTGCAGGGATGCAGGGATGCAGGGATACAGGGATGCAGGGATAGGGATACAGGGATGCAGGGATGCAGGGATAGGGATACAGGGATGCAGGGATGCAGGGATGCAGGGATGCAGGGATACAGGGATGCAGGGATAGGGATACAGGGATACAGGGATGCAGGGATGCAGGGATGCAGGGATGCAGGGATACAGGGATGCAGGGATAGGGATGCAGGGATGCAGGGATGCAGGGATGCAGGGATGCAGGGATGCAGGGATACAGGGATGCAGGGATAGGGATGCAGGGATGCAGGGATGCAGGGATGCAGGGATACAGGGATGCAGGGATGCAGGGATGCAGGGATGCAGGGATAGGGATGCAGGGATGCAGGATGCAGGGATGCAGGGATACAGGGATGCAGGGATAGGGATACAGGGATGCAGGGATGCAGGGATGCAGGGATACAGTGATGCAGGGATAGGGATACAGGGATGCAGGGATGCAGGGATAGGGATACAGGGATGCAGGGATGCAGGGATGCAGGGATGCAGGGATGCAGGGATACAGGGATGCAGGGATAGGGATACAGGGATGCAGGGATGCAGGGATGCAGGGATACAGGGATGCAGGGATAGGGATACAGGGATGCAGGGATGCAGAGATAGGGATACAGGGATGCAGGGATGCAGGGATGCAGGGATGCAGGGATGCAGGAGGGGGGTACCTGGGGTCCAAAGCGCCGGCACGGGGGCGGTGAGGAGCAGGTCGGAGGCGCAGCTGCAGTCCATGGGTCAGAGCTGGGGGGGAAAGTGGGGTGATTTGGGGTAATTTGGCTGAATTTGGGGTAATTTGGGTGAATTTGGGTAATTTGGGGTAATTTGGGTGAATTTGGGGGTAATTTGGGTGAATTTGGGGTAATTTGGGTGAATTTGGGTGAATTTGGGGTAATTTGGGTGAATTTGGGGTAATTTGGGTGAATTTGGGTGAATTTGGGGTAATTTGGGTGAATTGGGGTAATTTGGGTGAATTTGGGTGAATTTGGGGTAATTTTGGCTGAATTTGGGGGTAATTTGGGTGAATTTGGGTGAATTTGGGTGAATTTGGGTGAATTTGGGGTCATTTGGGGGTCATTTGGGGTAATTTGGGTGAATTTGGGTGAATTTGGGGTAATTTGGGTGAATTGGGTGAATTTGGGGGTAATTTGGGTGAATTTGGGGTAATTTGGGGTAATTTGGGTGAATTTGGGTGAATTTGGGGTAATTTGGGTGAATTTGGCTGAATTTGGGGTAATTTGGGTGAATTTGGGTGAATTTGGGGTAATTTGGGTGAATTTGGGTGAATTTGGGTGAAATTTGGCTGAATTTGGGTGAATTTGGGGGTAATTTGGGTGAATTTGGGTGAATTTGGGTGAATTTGGGTAATTTTGGGTAATTTGGGTGAATTTGGGGTAATTTGGGTGAATTTGGGGTAATTTGGGGTAATTTGGGTGAATTTGGGTGAATTTGGGGTAATTTGGGTGAATTTGGCTGAATTTTGGGTGAATTTGGGGTAATTTGGTTGAATTTGGGTGAATTTGGGGTAATTTGGGGTAATTTGGGTGAATTTGGGGTAATTTGGGTGAATTTGGCTGAATTTGGGTGAATTTGGGGTAATTTGGGGTAATTTGGGTGAATTTGGGGGTAATTTGGGTGAATTTGGGTGAATTTGGGGTAATTTGGGTGAATTTGGGTGAATTTGGGTGAATTTGGGGTCATTTGGGGGTCATTTGGGGTAATTTGGGTGAATTCGAGTGATTTTAGGGGGCAATTTGGGGGGCTGGGGATTGGGGGGGGGGACCGGGGTAAATTGGGGTGACTTTGGGGGTGGTTGGGGTGCATTTGGGGGCGCTCTTGGCGTGATTTCGGGGCTCTGTAAGGCACGGGGAGCATCCCCCCCCCATCCCCATCCCCCCCCCATCCCCCTCCCATCCCCATCCCCCCCATCCCCCCCCCATCCCCATCCCCCCCCATCCCCCCCCCATCCCCCCCCCATCCCCATCCCCCCCCCATTCCCATCCCCATCCCCCCCCCCCCCCGGTTCAGTTTACGGCCGGGATCTGGCGCCGTTAACGAGCAGCGCTGGGAATTGCGGAGCCGCGGCCCCGCGGGCGCCCCGGAGCGAAGCGAATGGAGCCTGGGCGGCCCGCGGACACCTATGGAGAGCTATGGACACCTATAGAGAGCTATGGAGAGCCTATGGACACCTATAGAGAGCCTATGGACACCTATAGAGAGCTATGGAGAGCCTATGGACACCTATAGAGAGCTATAGAGAGCCTATGGACACCTATGGAGAGCCTATGGACACCTTTAGAGAGCTATGGAGAGCCTATGGACACCTATAGAGAGCTATAGAGAGCCTATGGACACCTATAGAGAGCCTATGGACACCTATAGAGAGCTATGCAGAGCCTATGGACACCTATAGAGAGCTATAGAGAGCCTATGGACACCTATGGAGAGCCTATGGACACCTATAGAGAGCTATGGAGAGCCTATGGACACCTATAGAGAGCTATAGAGAGCCTATGGACACCTATAGAGAGCTATGGAGAGCCTATGGACACCTATAGAGAGCTATGGAGAGCCTGTGGACACCTATAGAGAGCTATAGAGAGCCAATGGACACCTATAGAGAGCGGAGAGCCTATGGACACCTATAGAGAGCTATGGAGAGCCTATGGACACCTATAGAGAGCTATGGAGAGCCTGTGGACACCTATAGAGAGCTATGGAGAGCCTATGGACACCTATAGAGAGCTATGGAGAGCCTATGGACACCTATAGAGAGCTATGGAGAGCCTATGGACACCTATAGAGAGCTATGGACACCTATGGAGAGCTATGGAGAGCCTATGGACACCTATAGAGAGCTATGGAGAGCCTATGGACACCTATAGAGAGCTATGGAGAGCCTATGGACACCTATAGAGAGCTATGGAGAGCCTATGGACACCTATAGAGAGCTATGGAGAGCCTATGGACACCTATAGAGAGCTATAGAGAGCCTGTGGACACCTATAGAGAGCTATGGAGAGCCTATGGACACCTATAGAGAGCTATGGAGAGCCTATGGACACCTATAGAGAGCTATGGAGAGCCTATGGACACCTATAGAGAGCTATGGAGAGCCTATGGACACCTATAGAGAGCTATGGAGAGCTATGGACACCTATAGAGAGCTATGGAGAGCCTATGGACACCTATAGAGAGCTATGGAGAGCCTATGGACACCTATAGAGAGCTATGGAGAGCCTATGGACACCTATAGAGAGCTATGGAGAGCCTATGGACACCTATAGAGAGCTATGGAGAGCCTATGGACACCTATAGAGAGCTATGGAGAGCCTATGGACACCTATAGAGAGCTATAGAGAGCCTACGGACACCTATAGAGAGCTATGGAGAGCCTATGGACACCTATAGAGAGCTATGGAGAGCCTATGGACACCTATAGAGAGCTATGGAGAGCCTATGGACACCTATAGAGAGCTATAGAGAGCCTATGTACACCTATAGGAGAGCTATGGAGAGCCTATGGACACCTATAGAGAGCTATGGAGAGCCTATGGACACCTATAGAGAGCTATGGAGAGCCTATGGACACCTATAGAGAGCTATGGAGAGCCTGTGGACACCTATGGAGAGCTATGGAGAGCCTATGGACACCTATAGAGAGCTATGGAGA